>NC_057804.1:350626799-350926799 GCF_018294505.1 Triticum aestivum | reverse complement strand
GAACGAAAATACTTTTAATTTGACAATATCATTATCCACATCTTTTTTTTGCATATCACACAATTCAATGAAAGTGTTAAGATGGGATGCATAATCTTCATTAGGACTACCAGAAAACTGTTCTTTCATAACAAGATTTAGCAAAGCGGCATTAATATCACATGACTCCGCACTAGTGGCGGGAGGAGCAATTGGAGTACTAATAAAATCATTATTATTAGTATTGGAAAAATCACACAACTTGGTATTTTCTTGAGACACCGCGACAAAGCAAGCAAACAAGCAAAAAGGTAAATGTGGGGGAGATGAAATAAGAGGCAAAAGGAAAATAAATTAAATGCAAGGAGATGAAAGTTTATGCGTTGGTACTTGATAGATGTTAGTGGTGTCTCCCTGGCAACAACGCCAGAAATTCATCCTGCTACTTGTGAGCTGCATTGGATTTCTTCGAAGAGGAGAGGATGATGCAGTACAATATATATAAGTATTTCCCTTAGTTAAGAGCCAAAGTTATCAATCCAGTAGGAGAACCACGCAACTCGGTAACAACACATACACACAAAATAACAAATACTTGCACCCAACACAAAAAAGGGGTTGTCAATCCCTTGGTGGTTAATTGCAAGGATCAAATCTCGTAGTGATGGATAGATAAAAAAATGCAAAATAAAATAAATTTCAGAAAGGTATTTTTGGATTTTAATATATGATTAAAATAGACCCCGGGTCCATAGTTTTCACTAGAGGCTTATCTCTAGAACATATCATACGGTGGGTAAACAAATTACTGTTGAGAAAGTTATAGAAAAACGCATAGTTATGAAAATATCCAAGGCAATTATCATGTCTATAGGCATCACATCCGACACAAGTAGAGCGTCTCCTGTTAGCATCTACTACTATTACTCCACACATCAACCGCTATCCAGCATGCATCTAGAGTATTAAGTTCATAAAGAATGGAGTAATGCCTTAAGCAAGATGACATGATGTAGACAAAGTAGACCCAATTAATATGAATAGACCCCATCTTTTTATCCTTAATGGCAACGATACAAGTACGTGTCATGTCCCTTTCTATCACTGGGATTGATCAACACAAGATTGAACCTGCAACTCTTCCATTGCAAGATAAATCAATCTAGTTGGCCAAACCAAACCGATAGATCAGAGAGAAATACAAATCTATAACAATCACGCATAAAAGAGTTCAGAGAAGAATCAAATAATATTCATGGATAATCTGATCATAAACCCATAATTCATCAGATCCCAACAAACACACCGCAAAAAAGGATTATATCGAATAGATCTTCAACAACATCAAGGAGAACATTGTATTGAAGATCAAAGAGAGAGAAGAAGCCATCTAGCTAATAGCTATGGACCCTTAGGTCGGTGGTAAACTACTCACACATCATCGGAGGGGCAACAAGGTTGATGTATAGGCCCTCCATGAAAGATTCCCCATCCGGCAGAGTACCGGAAAAGGTCTCCAGATGGGATCTTCGAAGAACAGAAACTTGCGGCGGCGGAAAAAGTATTTTGGGTGGCTCTCTTATGTACATGAAATATTTGGGAATTTATAGAGCTGGAATTAGGTCAGGAGGTTCCATGAGGGCCCCACAAGCCTAGGGGGCGTGCCCGCGCCTGGTAGGCTTGTCACGTTCTCATGGCACTTCAAGTCTTCTCTCTAAGCTTCTAGGGCCCCTTCTAGTCTAGAAAAATCGTCAAAAAGTTTCATAGCGTTTGGACTCCGTTTGGTACTGATTTTCTGAAAAGCCAAAAACAAGCAAAAAACAACAACTGACACTAGGCACTAGGTTAATAGGTTAGTCCAAAAAAAGATATAAAATTGCATAATAAAAATCTAAGATTGCTACTATAGTAGCATGGAACCATAAAAATTATAGATACATTTGAGACGTATCATGTGGCCGTGCCCTGTTGCCTTATGGGCCACCTGGTGGCTACCCTCTAGAATTTATTTTCTCCAGTATATTTTATATATTAAATAAAAATCTCTGTGAAGTTTCAAGTCAGGTCATTTGGAGCTCTGTAGAATAGGTTTCTCTGTTGTAGATCCTTAGGTCCAGAATTCCTGCTGCAGGTAATCTCCCCCTCCATGTAAATCTTGCAAATTAAGAGAGAAAATGTATTAAAATTGCATCATAAAGTGGAATAATGACCAAAAACAATATAAATATGTTGGGACCCCGATCCTAAGTCACACCGATCTAGCATGCAACACATCATATCACTTTGCGGCCTCACGCACGGTAGCTCACAGCTACTGCCTTTACCAGGCCGAGACCGTTTGCACATTTTGGCTAACGTATATGATTGTGTTGCTAGCATCCATATGACAAAGAACCCGAGCCGACAGGACTAGTCATAAACCAAGGTGGCACAAACTTACAAGGACATGCATATGTGACCCAGCAAAGCACGTGCCGGTCAGCAGCGAGTGTAATCGAGTCATAGCAAGGCTACAAAGGACTCCAGTAAACAACGCGTGACATTTCCCCATAGGGACAGACACAGGAGCAAAGAAGGACACATACCGATCAATCCATGTGTTCCGAATGGAAGCACTAGGAGGCATTTCCCCATAAGGAAGGCTACCAAGAATAAACAACTAGGTGTCGAATCCTACACATACCAAAGCATTTCAATAATATACACACAATATGCTCAATATGTGTAGATACAACACGGCATCACAACATAACTCTACTACTCAAAGTATCTTCTATTATATATAAAAAGCGATTAACGGGCTAACCAGAAAAAAGATAATTAGTTCAGAAAATTCCACAATAATTAGAAACATCTAGCCATCAATTTAAACTGATTAGGCGAGCATAACCAATGGATTAAAAGTAAGAAATTACCCACCATTGCCCTTAATAAGTTATCTCGCTCATGTAAGAAAAAAACAGACAAACCATAGTTCATGTACGATCTCCCAACTAACCAGAAAAAATAAAATTAGTTTAGAAAATCCCACAATAATTAGAAACATCTAGCCATCAATTTGAATTGATTAGGAAAGCACAACCAATGGATTAAAAGTAAGAAATTACCCACCATTGCCCTTTATCTCGCTCATGTAAGGAAAAAAGACAGACAAACCAGAGTTCATGTATGATCTCCCATTAAAAAGATAATTAGTTTAGAAAATCCCATAATAATTAGAAACATCTAGCCATGAATTTAAACTGATTAGGCGAGCACAACCAATGAATTAAAAGTAAGAAATTACCCACCATTGCCCTTAATAAGTAATCTCGCTCATGTAAGAAAAAACAGACAAACCAGAGTTCATGTATGATCTCCCATTCATGTACAATCTCCCATTAAGAAAAACAATTGACAGACTATACTTTTTTCCATCTCCTCTTTCTCTCATACATGAAACAGAGAGAGACATTGAAAAACAGAGGGATGCATCTCAAAAAGAAACAAAGAGAGGCGACCACGGCAACCATGACCGGCACGGCCGCCGCGGGCACCAGGCCGCCGCCGCCGACGGCTATCTCCGGAGACCGAAGAAGATGACCTGGTACACCACCGCTGCTTTCTTCCACTTATCCCCTTAAGGTATGGCACCCCTCCCCAAACCCTACCCTAGGGTGTAGATTGGTTAATATTCACTTTCCCATTGCTTCCATCAAGATTTGCCCACCCCCATTCAATTCTGGCACAACATGTTCCAAGATTGATTGAGTAACTTGGTTTCTTGAAAAAACATTTAGATTCAACATAAATTTTAGATTGGTTATAGATAACTATGTATGAAGTGCAGATGTATGGCTCTCACTAGCCACTTACATAATGTGGCTACGTCTTCTTATATATACTGCCAATCAGATAAAAATATGAATTTTAATGAGCATATTTGTTTTATGAATTTTCTGGTATTTCTGTCCTCACGTGTCGCTTCAGTTCCATTGTATTACAAGCATTAGCAACGATGGTCTGTTTAACTGGTGCAATTTGGTTTATGAGATATTGCTCTGATTCTCTTTGCCATGTCAGCTCACATTTGGTTGCCTGCGCCCGGCTGTGTAATTTTTCACCCCAGTGCTATTAATAAGAACAGTTTGACTTTCAGGTGAGGGCCTCCCCCATAGTTGATGCTTCACAAAAAATCACGGGCATGTGTTTTTTGTCCTTTGTGAAGATAGCAAGATCTCTGTTTGATCTAAAAAGAGAGAAATACCTCAGTTCTTTGTTAATCAAATACAATGAAAATTGTGGACTTTATCAGTGTTGATCCTATGAATTACTAGGATGAAAAGTTGTAGACTCACATCAGTAATTAGGTGTGAAAATATGTATACTGATGTTTCCCATCTAAGGTTACCGATTCTTCCCCTATGGCCCTCCACAGGTACAAATTAAGAAGAATAGCTCAGTGATTAAGAGTTGATCCACTACTACAAACATTTCATTATTGTCATACTTGACATCAAATCAATGTATATGGCAGAAATATTTGTGCTAGCACAGATGTCAACAAATGTAACAAATTTGTCCGATTTATATGAATAATTTCAGCGGTACCATTTTTTCCTAATTCTTAGACTAAATCATGGCTGATTATTTCACTCAATGTGCTCCCGGCCTCCAGCCATTGTTGTGACAGACGTTCCTATATCATATTGACCTTGTTGTTGTATCCTCTGCTGGTGGGCTTGCATTCACAAATTCGAACTTGGGTCATAGAGAAGCCACCCAAAGGGAGCATCAACCATATTCATTTTTCCATCCTTCCATGGCCCCCAATCCCCCAATCATATGCCCAAACTTGAAGTTCACAAGAAGACCAAGGTGCAGAATTTTTTTTGGGGTGTTTATCATCTTCTCGTGCATTCTTTTTTGTTGTCTCATTTCCATGCATTAGATCTTGCTGACTCTGCATGTATGAATAAATTTGTACAATACGATTCAAACAATTACTTGCACATAGGTAGCCACATGGGAAACAACATGAATATGTGGTTCCGTTATAATATTTCTTTGATACTTGGATTTTTTAGATGCTTTTAAGCAGTCTAGCTGAATAGTGTTATCTTGCTTAATGTTGTTGCTAAATAGTAGTTCTCTTTTTCCTAACAGACATATTGGACTAAATTTTGTTGCTTTTGGTGCTTCTCTGATTTCTCAATCATAGAAGAAGAGGAGGTGAACAAGAGCAATTGTTTAACTCAGGTTTATACATATTGATGTCTCACCTGTGTGATATGCTGAACAAGCATATTATAACCTTCATGTAGCAGTTGCTACATTTTCTGAAATTAAACAAAACTTTTGTAAACATATTTCATGATGTAGCAAAGACTTACAAGGAAATCATCAATCGTTTGCATTGCGTATGTGAGAAGTGTAGACTCACCTAATATACAAGATTTCACAATATAAGTTTGTCAGAATGTGTATTTGATCTGACAGTGTTTCTTTGTATGTTATTTGTATGTATGCCAGATATTTGGTTAAGTACGAAAAAATAGGACACCAAACTACGTAATCTTTCCAACCATCTGACATGTTTTTCATGCATATAATTCTATGAAAATTGATGTGTTGGATTTTAGATACTTTAAGTCCAATTCGAGGCATCAATAGTTAATCCAGTGCAAATTCCATTTTTGGGTGGGGGGGGGCGCTTGAATCAGTCATAATATATTATTCATCCTTTCCTCTTTGGGAACAACCATAAAATTGTATAGTAGCACGGAAAGTGCAGGTTTTGCACTGCATAACCAATATGTTTCATTTTTTGTATTGCATAATTAAGCTCTTCCTCCAAATGAATTATATGCTGCGAGTGTATGTTCTATAACCTCCATGCTACAACTTTTTTTACTTCTGTTTCAGATTATCCAGAGGAGCTTAGGAGAAACTGTGCTGCTTGAATTGCATCAGTTGTAAGACTACCAAAACTAGTTATATTTCTATAAAAACTGTAGTTCTAACTTCCCGTAGTAATAATAAGTATATTGTAATGCTCACATATACATATTACTATTCTGTTTACATGATGAATCAGTCCCTTTGATATACTTTAGGAATAGCTCTGTTTTAGTGTCACTCTAACTAGGAAAAGGAGAAAAGGTCTACAAGTAAAAGCATTGGGTCCATGATATGTTGCTTAAAAATTCCACATCCGGTGTCGATGCACATTTCCTTGGAATCGACTATAGCTTCTGTTAGATAATAACGAGAAATAAACGAGACAGAGAGACACGGATTTTTACGTGGAAACCCTTGCGGGAGAAAACCACAGACGCACGAAGGCGCAATCACTATGATGGAGGAGTATTACAAGCACGAGATGACAGACCGTCTTAGGTGCGACTACATAGGGTATATATGAGGGCAATACATGAGAGTCCTTGGAGGACAAGTAAACGAGTTGTACTCGTACGCGTCGACGTCAATGCAAAGGCCCACACCGGTTGTACTACGTCTAGTCCAACACAGTATAATTTTGGATCACAATTTAACAATCTCCACCTTGATCCAAATTCCCTCCAGTAGTCGAAGAAAGTAAATAACTCCATCCAAATCAGCATAAACACCTTGTGCGTCAAAGTCCATAGGACTAGTGAGAAATACCAACTAAGCCTGAGCAAAGCTCAAACTTATTGGTAGGAACTGGCTTTGTCATCATATCAGCAGGATTATCATGAGTACTTATCTTGCATACCTTCAAATCACCTTCAACAACAACATCTCGAATATAGTGATATCTGACATCAATGTGCTTTGTTCTCTCATGGTACATTGGATTCTTGGTAAGATATATGGCACTTTGACTGTCACTAAATACGGTAGGGCAAGATGAATCTCCACAAAGCTCAGTGTATAAACCTCTCAACCAGATAGCTTCTTTGCAAGCCTCAAAAATAGCCATATACTCGGCATCAGTAGTGGAACAAGCCACAATAGACTGCAAAGTTGCTCTCCAACTCACAACGCAACCACCAATGGTGAAAACATAACCTGTGAGTGATCTTCTCTTATCCAAATCACCACCAAAATCAGAATCAACAAAACCAACAAGTCCATCTCTAGTTTTCCCAATCTGTAAATAAGCATTAGAAGTACCACGCAGGTATCTGAAAATCCACTGAACTGCTTTCCAATGCTCTTTTCCAGGATTAGCCATGTATCTACTAACAACACTCAATGCATATGATAAGTCAGGACGAGAACAAACCATGGCATACATAAGTGAACCAACTGCACTTGAATAGGGAACTCTAGACATGTACTCAATATCTGCATCTGACTTAGGACATAAAGCTAATGACAATTTGAAGTGTGTAGCTCACGGTGTACTCACCGGCTTGGCATTATGCATATTAAAACGATGAAGAACTTCATCAATATATCCCTTCTAACTTAGATATACTTTTCCAGATGGTCTATCTCTGGATATTTCCATGCCAAGAATTTCCTTTGCTGCACCCAAATCCTTCATCTCAAATTCATTACTCAATTGCTTCTTTAGTTCATTAATCTCTGACATACTCTTTGCAGCAATAAGCATATCATCAACATAAAGCAGCAAGTAAATAGTTGAACCACTGACAGTTTTCAAATAAACACAACTATCATAATTAGACCTTTTGAAACCTTGAGAGAGCATAAAGGTGTCAAATCTCTTGTACCACTGTCTAGGGGATTGCTTCAATCCATAAAGAGATTTCTTTAACTTACAGACAAGCTTTTCTTTTCCAGGAATAACAAAACCTTCAGGTCATTCCATATAAATATCCTCTTCTAATTCTTCATGTAAGAATGCAGTTTTAACATCCAATTGTTCAAGCTCAAGATTATGCATGGCAACAATACTGAGTAAAGTGCGAATAGAGCTATGCTTCACAACATGAGAAAAGACTTCGTTATAGTCAATACCTGGAAACTGGCTATAACCTTTAGCAACTAACCTTGCTTTATATCTTGTCTCATCATTAGGAGAAACACCTTCTTTCCTCTTGAAAACCCACTTGCAACGAATAGGTTTCTTCTCTCTAGGCAATTTTACTAAATCCCAAGTGCCATTCTTTTCAAGTGATTCCATCTCATCATGCATAGCGGTCATCCACTTATTACTATCATCAGAAATAATAGCCTCAGAATATGAAGAAGGCTCAACATTACCTTCAATTTCTTCTGCAACAGATAATGCAAAAGAAACAATATTGCACTCTTCAATTAACCTGTCAGGTTTATTAATACCCTGTCTAACTCTGTCACGTGCAAGATTCCAACTAGGTGGAACAATAGGCTGATTTGGAGTGGGAGCGACATGATCATCATTAACGACGGGTTCATCATGTGCATCAACAATTTCATTACCAGATGTATCACCTGAATCAATAACATGCTCCACCTGAACAGTAGGCTCCTGAACAATAAGCTGCCGTTCACTCTCAACAGGAACATTAGTAGATGAAACATCATGTAACATAGCAGATTCATTAAAGATAACATCACCAGACTTATAACCAAGAAAGATGCACTTAACAGCCCTAGGCTCCAACTTTCCATTATCAACATGAGCATAAGCAGTGCAACCAAAAACTCTCAGCTGTGAATAATCAACAGGTGAACCAGACCATACCTCAATTGGAGTTTTCTTATTAAGAGCAATAGCTGGTGAACGATTACTGAGATAACAAGCCGTGGAAGCGGCCTCGGCCCAAAAACGCCTATGCAAACCTGCATTGGACAACATGCAACGGGCTCTAGAAATAATGGTCATGTTCATACGCTCAGCAACACCGATTTGTTGAGGAGTATAAGGAACGGTGTAATGTCTGACAATGCCATCGGACTTGCAATAATTCTTAAATTGCTTAGAACAGAATTCCATACCATTATCACTGCGAAGTATCTTTACCTTCCTTTCAGTTTGCCTCTCAATCATAATCTTCCACTCCTTAAATGCTGAGAATGCTTCATATTTATGCTTCAAGAAATAAGGCCAAGCTTTTCTCGAATAATCATCAATAATAGTCAGCATGTAACTTGCACCACCTAGTGACTTCTTGCGAGATGGTCCCCATAAATCAGAATGCACATAATCAAGAATATCTTCAGTTGTATGGGTCGAAGTATTGAACTTCACCCTCTTGTGCTTGCCGAAGATACAGTGCCCAAATTTCAATTTACCAGGTTCATATCCATCAAGAAGACCTCTCTTGTTTAACTCTGCTAAACCAAGTTCACTCATATGTCCAAGATGCATATGCCAAAGGTTAGCAGCATCACAATCAGAATTCTTTGAAACAACTGGAGTAGCGTTACCTGAAACTGTAGGACCTCGAAGATAATAAAGACCATTGGTCGAACTTAAATCACCTTTCATGACAACAAGGGAGCCTTTGGTGACCTTCAAAACACTATCTGCACCTGAATACTTGTAACCCTGATGCGGAGCATCCTATGGACATCACCATCTCAAGAGTCCATTTGACAAGTGACACGTGCCACATCTACTTCATACATACAAAGGTGAATCATCTCCTTTACACGTGTCCACTTGTACCCTTCGAGGATGGTATACTACTTGACCCCTCTCTCGTGTGCATACTTAGGTGTGAGTGGAGCTACACATTCATCATGGAGGAGTCCAAGCGCAAGAGAACAACTACACCATCCAAGACGGAAGCCTGGAAGCGGAGAAGGAAGCACCAAGAAGAAGGCAGCAGCTCCCAGGCGACCCCGTGCGCACAGACCCCTCCGACCCCGTGCCCACGGGTCTCCCAGGCTGGCGGTCCTGAAGACCCCGTGCGCACGGGCATGTACCGTGCCCACGGGACCCCCGTGTCCATGGGCCTCACGAACCCCGTGCGCAAGGGCCCTTGCGTCCGGTCCCTGGATACCCCGTGCGCACGGGCTCCATTTACCCCGTGCACACGGGGCCTCCTGTGTGATGCTGTGGGCTTTGCCCTGGTTTTACCATTTCGCCCCCACTCATCCCTCTCTTTGCCTAGGACTATATATACTCCTTCATCTCCTCCATTTAGACTTAGCTAAGATTAGATCTAAACACTAGAGCTTAGCTCATGTACCTCCCCTTGTGGGATTCCACTCCATTGGAGTTCAAGACCTCCATTGGAGAAGATCCCTAGTGGATGAAGACCCCCTTGAGGGAAGGATCTATCTAGATAATCAAGCCCTCATCTCCTTCATAGTATTTGGGATGAACTCTACCATGTATCTTATTTCCTTTGTTGTTCATGTACCTTGTGGATCTTATGTGTTTGATTGTCTAGTGGATGTGTGATTTGACTTGTTCTTGAGTGTTCCTCTTGTTTTCCCTCTTTTGTTCATCTTGTTCTTGGGGATTCCCCCTCCAATTCGTGAAAGATGTTCACCTAGGGTTCCACCCTATATCATCTTGGTATCATGAGCCATGGTTGATCACGAAATTGGAGCCCCCCTCTTTGTTTTCTAGCCTAGTTTTGTGTGATTTTGTCCTAAATCCGAAAATCCCCACGAAAAATAGCCCCAAATTTTTTTGTGATTTGTTGGTTTGATGAGATTTTGTTGGATTTGATCCATGAATTTGGTGTGTAGCAAGTAGATCCACCCCTCTACCACCTTCCCCTACCTTCCACCCTTCGAATTTGACCTCATATGCGAGATTTGCCATGGATCCGGAGCTGTACGTCCGCTCCTCGAGGACCCCATGCACACGGGCCATCGGGACCCCGTGCACACGGGCCCCCGTGCACACGGGCCAGCCAGACCCCGTGCGCACGGCCCTTCCAGTGCGTTTCGGCCGCTGTTCCTTCGACCTCCCACTCACCCCATACCACCCCCTTCCACCCCAGCTACTCCCCAGCCACGAGATCCAGCCATTTGGAGCCCAAATCGCCAAGAAATCCGCCAAACCCGCGAGTCCCAGGTGACCCCATGCCCTCAGTGTGTGTACCGTGTGCACGGGACCCCGTGCCCACGGGCTCCTGGACCCCGTGCGCACGACCCCCTAGGTCAGCCGTGTGCACTTCATAGTTTTGCCCATAACTTCCACATCCGGAGTCCGATTTTCGCATTCTTTAGCTCGTTGAGTAGCTATTGACATCCACCATCCACCTAGATAGGTTCCAACACCATTTGACTCCACCAAAATTTCGTCATTTTGGCAAGATTGCCTAGGCCCTCCACCATATCATCCGCTACACCACCATCGACTTTCGCAACCTAACCCATCTTGATCCCCTTAGCGTTAGTGGTTGCTTAAGGAGTGACGTGAGTCTCGTAAGGTGTTTCGGCTACTTAGGGACGATTGCTTCTTTATCAACCACCACCACCACCACTTCCACATTGCCATTTCCACTACCACCATTTGACATTTGTCATTTGAGATTTTGAGTTTGCGGTTTTTACCGTTTCCTAAGGTGTTTCGGCTACTTAGGGACGGGTCTACATCATCTTGGTATCTACATCAAGAACACCGCCACTCATCATTGCAAAGGACGGTAACCTCGACGACACCATTGTATATTCCCTTGCAAATTGCATTTTCAACCACTAGCCCATTTTGCGTTACTTGCCTATCGAGACTAGCCATTTGAGTATTGCCGGCAATGTTACTTGTGCACATTAGTGATCATACTTCCCATATCATACATACCATATCATCGTGGTGCATATATTGCTATCATATCTCATGTCACAAGGTTGTTCCCGCATATACGCAATTGCTATCTTGGTTTGTGCATTGTGAAAAAGTGGCCATAGAAAAAAAAAGAAATAAAGCTTTTAAGCAAAAGAAAGAGAGCAAATAAGCTTGTAAGCAAGTGCCATAGCATCATACCCCATTGCACATAAGATTGTCATATCCGATCATCTTGGATCATCTTGAGAGAAACACAGGGAACCATACATACATAGCATACTTGGGATAGAAAGTTTATCCATTTTGCATCTTATAGGTTGTGCACAAGTGTCGTAACCGCCTATTGAGCAATCGTGCTAGCGTCTCTCTTGAGTTGTGCAACACGAGCGTTTTCTGTGGACTCCACCTTTTGTGCTCATTCCTTGGTTGCACGACCCCATTTATCTATCTGTGTGTGTGTTTCCGTGTACTATTTGCTATTGGTCTACTTGTTTCACTTGTGAATTTGTGAATCTTTTCCAACATTATTGACTCTTGCTAACATTTTGCATCAAATTTTTGTGCCACTATCCTCACCGAGCTCTACCATAAGCTTTACTTGATAGGTGTGAGTGAACAAGTACGGTACCAATTCCACTATTCTTTCATTTCCCATTGAGTGATACAAGATACATCGTCAACTTTGGGAAAAGGTAACTTGGTATTGTTTATCTCATTTCCTACTCACCTCTACTCGAATCTTGTGATGGATAGGCAAGGCATTTCTCCTTCGGTCTACAACAACAACAACGAGTTCGATGCCACGAACAACAACTCCGACGCCAAGATGGACAAGCGCATGGAAGAGATCAAAGCCCTCATCAAGTCCTACAAGCGATCGTCCTCATCTTCGAGAAGACGCCCAAGTGCAAAGACTTCCATGCTACCATCTCCGACAAGTACACACAAGCATTGGCATCGACAAGACCATGAAGGGAACACTACTGGACGAGAGTTGGCTTCTCTGCCACCCCCGTGCCCATGGGCCTTCGACCCCCGTGCACACGGGACCCCGTGCACACGGCCTCCAGCACCCCCGTGCGCACGGGCTATACAGAGCAGCGGCATCGACCTCAGGGCTTCAGCGTCTTCAAAACCGTTGGCATCTTCGCCAAGTGACTTCAAGGCATCTTCGCCTACGGACAAAGGGCATATTCACCAACAAGCACCTCAAGACTATGCTCGAGAGAAGCTCCCCACGCTCAAGTCCGCGACTTCCACGAGCTACTACGACCTCGACATCGACCACGCAATTCCTTTCTATGGAACACAAGAACCCGAGGAGTATCTCGAATGGGAGCGCTTAATGGACGACTACCTCAAACTACATCAAGTTCGTCCCAAAGATCAAGTGAAGTGCGCCACAAGAAACTTCCATGACTACGCATCGGCATGGTGGCTTCACACACCTTCGAAGTACTACGACATGAGTTGGCCCAAGACGAAGAGAGCTTTGCGGCGAGAGTTTGTGCCTCCTACCTACATGGAACAACTTCTACGACAATTGGAGAACACAATCCAAGGATCCAAGTCCATCGACGCGTACTTCAAGGAGATGAAGATTGCCTTGCGACGAGCCGACGTGGACAACCCCATTTCGATGAAGTTCCACTTCATGATGGGATTGCACAACAACATCTCCAAGACCATCTTCCTCGAGAACTACAAGTCCATAGACGACTACTACATTGGTGCTCTCAAGGCGGAACAAGAACTCATGAAGGCCAAGGCTTCTCCACCCCAAGCAAACTTTGCGGCGACCAAGCTCCATGAGAACGAGCATGAGGATAGTACCACCAAGATGTCCAAGCCCGACGAGCTCCAAGACGATGCTCCCAAGTTCGACTTCACCGCCACCCCTCTTTGTGGCATTGATGGTGCCGAGTCTACCACGACTCTTTTTCAAGACGGTGCGGCGACGAGTACGACTATGGAGACCCTCAAGGACCAAGCTTTGGAGGCGAGCGACAAGGTGGCGAGCAAGGATGATGCTTCCATCTTTGGAGGCAAGAGTGATGATGTGCCATCTTCGGCCTTCATCCATGGCGATGACAACGAGATGGTTGAGCATGGGATTTTCCCTTCGACCACGGCGACGTATGATGACTTGAGTGACTTTTACCACCATATTGAGAGTGAGAGTGACTTCACCACTAGCCCCAAATATGATGTGTTGCCACAAATTCCATGTGAGGAGAGCCACAACCCCCACCACTTGAGTGAGATGAGTGACTCCACCATATGTGAGTTTGAGTGCACCTATCTTGAGGGAGTGAGTGAACCACCACATAGAGAGAGTGTGATAGTTGATAGGTCTAGTGAGGCCATTTGCATTTCTAACAAGTTGACCTCTACCTCTATTGTGTCTTCTCATTTGGTGCTAGGTCCCATCTATGATGACACGCCGATCCTCGACGACTTCGTCCTCCCTTTGGACAAAACGATGGCCATGGTGGATGTGACGCCCGGATAATCATGCTACAGTAATCTCACGTTGATGGTGCCACGTCACCTCTGTCACTGTAGTTAATCCCGGGTTAATTCGAAACCGCTTCAAAATTCAAACTCAAATTAATGTCAACAATAAAAGTTTTCCAAAGTTGAAACAAAAATGTTCGGTGGGTGCCGGATATTACAAGGGTAACTATAATAAAGCAAACACATTTTTATAAAATGCCTAAATGATTTAAAATGAAATAAAATAGAAAAGAAAATAAATAAAAGAAAAGACATTACAAAAAGAAAGGAGAAAGCCCCCCGACCCCTTGGGCTTCGGCCCACCAGGCCGCCCGACTGGCCCACCGGCCCAACCGGCCACCCTCCCACCACTTTCTTATCCACTCCCTCCCCCAAACCCTAACCATCACACCCCCCACACTCCCCGAAAATATCCCCCCCCCCTCTCCCCCGATTTGGATCAGGATCGAGGAGGAGGTCGTCGACACCGACACCCCGCGCCCGGACTCCGTCGCCCCGTCGCCCGTCGCCGGTGCTCCCCCACCGGCCTGCCTCCTCTACGCCGTCGTCCCCGTCACCCCCTCGACCACCGCTGCCCAGTCCCTACACTGCCGGTGAGGCCCCGGCCTCTCCCCTCTTCCTCTCCCTGTGTTGGACGTCGCCATGCCCGCCGTCCCATGTGCGCGTTCACCGCGTCGTGCCCGCGCACCGCACCCGCTCGTGGCCTGGCCTCTCCTCTGCCAGTCCCGCCGTCGACTAGCACCGTAGCTCCGCGCCCCGACTCCTTCAGCCTCCCTGCTGCTGGCCCGCTCCCGTGGACCCTTCCCCTTGCTCGCCGCAGCTCCGGCACGGCTCTACCCGCGCCACCTTGTCCGTGTCGTGCTCGCCGCCCCGATGTCGACTCGCCGTCGCCCCGCAGCTTTGGCCCTCCCCGAGCACTCTCTTGCACCTCTACAGGGCCCGGTGAGGCCCCCATCCTTCATCCTCCCCCTCTCGTTCCCCCCCTCCTCGAGCTCACCACACCGCACCATCCCGCGTCGTCATCACCTCAACCGGCCATCGCGCCCCCGCCCGTGGTCGCCGCGCTCACCCCGTCCTTGTCTCGGCGCGCTCGCACTCCCTTGGGTGTGCGCTATGTGCGTGCCCGCATACCCGTGGTCGCCGTTCCCCGTGCCCCCTCCGGCCCCAGCCGGTGCCCCGACGGCCTTCGCGCCGGCCAGCGCACGTCTCGCGTCACCGTGGTCGTTGCCGCTGGCCGGGTTCGCCGCCCCGCGCGCCTCCTGGGCATGCACTCGCTCGGGCTGCGCCCCGCGCCCCTGTGCCTGTAGCCCACACCCGCTATGGCCCCCTTGCCTATGACATGTGGGACCCCAACCCCCACAGAACGTTTACAAAAATAAAATAAAAATAAAAGTAATTAATTAATTAAAGAAATAATTAACTTAATTAATTTTGATTAATTAAACTAATCAAATAACTAAACTAACTAAATTGTTAGTCAATTAATTAATTACTCAATGACAGTGAGCCCCCCTAATTAATACTAATTAGGTTAAATAAGATGACTAATTAAAATGTGTCACTGACCAGTGGGACCCACTGGTCAGGTTGACCAGTCAACCCTGTTGACTGCTGACATCAGCATGACATGATGCTGACATCGTAAATCCATTTTCGAATTAAATTAGATAATTAATTAAATTCCAAAAATTAATAAAATCTTTAGAAAATCATATCTTTTAAACCGTAACTCGGATTAAGTTATTTTCAACATGAAAGTTGCTCAGAACGACGAGGCGAATCCGGATATGCAGCCCGTTCATCTGCCACGCGTCCCTAGCATAGTGAACCTGCAACATTTCACCTCCGGTTCATCTGTCCGAAAATGCGAAACACCGGGAATACTTTCCCGGATGTTTCCCCCTTCACCGGTATCACCTCCTACTGCGTTAGGGCACACCTGACACCGTTACTTGTTATGTCATGCATCATTATGCATATGTTTGCATTGTATTCATTGTTTCTTCCCCCTCTTCTCTCCGGTAGACTACAAGACCGACGCTGCTGCCGGCGACCCCCAGTTCGACTACGGAGTTAACGACCCCTCCTTCTTGCCAGAGCAACCAGGCAAGCCAGAGTAGTGTAGCATTAGAGTAGTGTAGCATGTTACTGCTTTCCGTTAATCCTATTCTGATGCATAGCCTGTCATTGTTGCTACAGTCATTGATACCTTACCCACAATCCTAAATGCTTAGTATAGGATGCTAGTTTATCATCATTGGCCCTACATTATTGTCAGTCTGCCATTGGGCCGTGATCACTCGGGAGGTGATCACGGGTTTATACTATACATATATACATACTACAGATGGTGACCAAAGTCGGGTCGGCTCGAGGAGTACCCGCGAGTGATTCACGGATTGGGGGCTGAAAGGACCTTTGTCCCGACGGCCCTCTGTGTGGATCTTTGTGGTGGAGCGACAGGGCGGGTTGAGACCACCTGGGAGATAGGTGGGCCTGGCCCTGGTCGGCGTCCGCGGTTATTTCATAATAACACGTTTAACGAGATCTTGGTATTTGATCTGAGTCTGGCCACTGGCCTATACGCACTAACCAACTACGCGGGAACAGTTATGGGCACTCGACGTCGTGGTATCAGCCGAAGCCTTCTTGACGTCAGCGACGGAGCGGCGCGCGCCGGATTGGACCGCGTAACGTGACTTCCTTTGTAATGGAGGTTGCTAGGTCTACTTTCGGTCGCCCTCGCAACGTGCAGGTGTGCAATGGGCGATGGGCCCAGACCCCTGCGCGCATAGGATTTAGACCGGCGGGCTGACCTCTCTGTTGTGCCTAGGTGGAGCTGCGACGTGTTGATCTTCCGAGGCCGGGCATGACCCAGGAAAGTGTGTCCGGCCAAATAGGATCGAGCGTGTTGGGTTATGTGGTGCACCCCTGCAGGGAAGTTAATCTATTCGAATAGCCGTGTCCCTCGGTAAAAGGACGACCCGAAGTTGTACCTTGACCTTATGACAACTAGAACCGGACACTTAATAAAACACACCCAGATAAGTTCCACAAACAACCTGGTGATCGCTTTTCCATAGGGCGACGAGGGGAGGATCGCCGGGTAGGATTATGCTATGCGATGCTACTTGGAGGACTTCAGTCTACTCTCTTCTACAGGCTGCAAGACGGAGGCTGCCAGAAGCGTAGTCTTCGATAGGACTAGCTATCCCCCTCTTATTCTGGCATTCTGCAGTTCAGTCCACTCATATTGCCTCCTTACACATATACCCATGCATATGTAGTGTAGCTCCTTGCTTGCGAGTACTTTGGATGAGTACTCACGGTTGCTTTGCTCCCTCTTTTCCCCCGTTTTCCTCTTCTTCTCGGATGCCGCAACCAGACGTTGGAGCCCAGGATGCAGACGCCACCATCGACGGCGACTACTACTCTGGAGGTGCCTACTACTACGTGCAGCCCGTTGACGACGACCAGGAGTAGTTAGGAGGATCCCAGGCAGGAGGCCTGCGCCTCTTTCGATCTGTATCCTAGTTTGTGCTAGCCATCTTATGGCAACTTGTTTACTTATGTCTGTACTCAGATATTGTTGCTTCCGCTGACTCGTCTATGATCGAGCACTTGTATTCGAGCCCTCGAGGCCCCTAACTTGTATTATGATGCTTGTATGACTTATTTATGTTTTAGAGTTGTGTTGTGATATCTTCCCGTGAGTCCCTGATCTTGATCATACACGTTTGCGTGCATGATTAGTTTACGATTGAGTCGGGGGCGTCACAAGTTGGTACCAGAGCCGACTGCCTGTAGGAATCCCCCTTCCAAACTCCTTGGCCGAAGTTGAGTCTAGTGATTGCAAAACTTTTACTAACATGGCTGTGCGGCCCATGGGCCCACGTCGCCATTGGGTGGTATTAGGATCTTTTATTCCTCGTCCATGCTCTGGGAATCTGATCTCTCTTCTATTCGGGTCAAGTGATTTTCAAAAAAAAACTAACTTTAGGTTCTCGAAAATACTTCTCCCGGAGAGCCCCTTCAGTCCAGATGATCACCTGCTGCACTAGAAAATTTTAAAGATACTCTTCGATGTTTCCCCGAGTCCCTTGTGCCCTTCGTCGTTGCAATTCCATACCACCGATAAATTCTTATGGAAAGCTTCATACACTTGTAGTCCATAACTTCATTTCCAATTTGATCTTGTTATTACAAGATACCCTGAGATACTTCGGATATTCTGAGGATCGTTTGTGTCTGCTGCCTTGCAACTCCTTTTCCTCATGAATACACCTGCAAATAATTCCTCACACTTACCGAGTATCCGCTCATTTCCAGTTGTTCATGTGTTTCACAAAAGTCTTTGAAATACTATTCGATCCTCTGATAATCCTTAGCAGCTTGTTTCTCTACAAATACCTGATTGCTTACATTATGGATGCTTTCCATATGGCTGGCAATATTCATTAGTCTTCTTTGACGCCGTCAATTTAATCCTATTGATTCAACATGAGCGCGAATGCACGCAATCATCGGTTGATCCTTTTAAAATTATCTTTCCGGCTGAGATGTCATTTTGAACATGAGCTGTTTATCGACCAATCAAATTATCGTCGATTATTCCCCTAAGCCTACTTGGCTTATCCATCCTTAATCAGAGCCCTTGCTCCTGATCCCTTGAATTGGAAATCTTAATTCCTTTGCCTTTGAGCTTTGAACTAGTCAGTTGTTTCTATAATCCAAAGCCCTTGCTTTGTTTCATCCTCTGGTCGTGTGTTGATGCCCACATCAGCCCTATTATGGTCCGTCAGATCCTTTGTTGAATTAGCATCCGACAGTGTCCGTCATATACAAAAACCTCAAGAAGTTCTTTCTCTGATACGTAATGCCACTCGTAAATCATATTCTCTGATTTGGCCAACCATGCTCTGCTTTCGAGCTGGTGATAATTACTCTCGAAGCTTGTGGTATATGTTTCTAAGATGCCCCGATGGGTTGAACCTATGCCTTTCTTAATCTGTGTGAACCCGAAAGTTTTTCAAGGTTCATACTCCTCTGGTAATTCACCAAGTAGGTCTTCGCACTCAAATCACTTTAATAGAGCAGTGAATGAAAGGTTATGCATTGAAGAAGTGGGAGTCGACCTTGAACTCTGTGTTCATGCCCATGAACACGATGTAGATCTTATCATTAAAGCTTCTCTTACATTAATTATTCCCTTGGTATTAGTTCATCTTAAATCTGGGATCTGACCTTTTGCAGTCGTGGTTCCGACCACGTTCTCCGTTAATTACCATTTCTCGTGCAAGTTTAATCATTTGTCTTCTGTAGAGCAATACCCCAGTCCAACCTCTACTTTGGTCTGTTGTCGAGTATTACCCCTGGTATCTCGAGATTATCATGAAACTGCATAACTTCTTATGAGTTCTTCATCAAGTACTACATTCTCACTGATTCAAATTTTTCATGGGCTCTGAGTTATTAAACACTCATTGACACCGAAAACTGAATTGAGTCTACATTGCGATTCAACAACTCTTAGCAATCTTCATTGCTTACGAGTTGTACTCGATCATGTCATTCCCAGCTGATTGACTACATCGTCATCCTCAGGCTGACTGCTTGACCATTCTACCTATGTCCTTCATCTCTGGGACATAATTCCAACAGTGCTCTAAGATTACATTGACTTTCAGCATCATTTTGTTCGTCTTAAGAGACAACTCTGAATTCTGATGTGGCATCTTATCTATGATTATAATAACCTTTTGCTTCACCATCCCCTTGGCTTGATGTCGTCGCTGATCGATTACATCTTTTTGAAACCCCTCGACAAATGTGTCGTGATCATCGTCAGCATTTTAACGTCTTCCGAGACATACATTGAGTTCCTGATGAGAAATTCCATGCTTGCCCCCTCGATGGTTTGTGTTATCATCGACAACATTATTGCCTTCCCTCCAACACATACTTGTTCATGTTATGGAGCTCCTTGCTATCCAGCTTATGTCCTACCATGGAGCACTATCGTATTTTATATCAAGAATGTTGCGAGAAATTCACCACCCTTAAGAATTCTTGATACAAGTGATACTTATTACCATCACCATTCTTTTCTTGGTCCCCGTGTTGTTTCTAACCGGAATACCGACAAATGGTCTGTGATGTGTAAATTTTGTACTTCTAGCAACCCTATTGCTTTGAAGTTAATGGTCGACATTTCATTCTTAGACCATTGGTTATCGAATCACCATTCTAACATTGATCTTGCTACCTAAGACCATATTTCGGGTGCATCTTTCAACCAGTGATTAATTGTGTATGTTTCCCTCGAGCATACATCATTATATCATTTGATCTGTTAAATGTTATCTCCTTGTTCACATAATTATGGAGATCCATCTTTTGGAAATCTCGATGAATTGTCGCTGAGACCATCAGCCACCGCCTCATCCTCTCTTTGATTTAATGATGAACTCTTGTTTCGGAACTCGCTTCCATAGTTCAATTCCCGAGAATCTTACAATGTCATCTTGACAATTTGTGTTGCACCTTTTCTTCTCAGGTATCCTAAGTCTGAGGTATCATGACACCAATTGGATCTGAATCTCGGTCAGATATGATGACTGGGACAACTTTCCAGGAGTTATGATGTTGGTCCTCTGATGACCCGGTAATATGATGTCATGCCTAGCACACCTGGCCAGAGGCCTTAGTGTTATAGATTCCTTTTCAGCAAGGTTATCCATTCTTCCATAAGGAAATTGCAAGACTTATTCTAAAAGTTATTCCTGATGGATCCTTTGTGTTTCCAGAGTCTGATCTTCACCTGATGACCATGTCAATGCTATCTCGAAGCATGTATATGGTACTCCGATTTTCAACAAGAACATTTGAAGCCCAATGCTAAATGTTTCCTGCTCAATTATCCAAACACCGTTGTATGGGTAATGTCATGAGATTTCTCTCCCCTACTTAAGGAGTTTTCTACATTATATCCTGTCAAGGATATCATGCATTGCTTGTCCTTCGGAAGGATATACCCTTGAATAATGTGTTTAAACACATTTTCCTTTCCATTGTTCTGTTTAATCTGAAAATCGTATTTTCCTTTTCATTGGTTGGTTTAACGTTTCTTGAGATCTATATGATCTCAGCAGTAATATTCTTCTGCTTGTGTAAACACCTTGGTGTACAATCGTGTCAGTATGACTATTGCATTTGTCGATGACATTCTGGTAACCACCGATGGATGAGAACTTGCCTATTGGTCCGCCTCGTTCAACGAGCAGGAAAATGGTTCTCTTCGTCCCTCGCCCTTGGTACCAATGTTGTTGCCAACATAACTGACTGGCTATCCTCTGACATACCTTGCTATTTTAACCATGCAAGATGTCACCGCTCTTTCTACTTTTAAAACCACATGGTGGGCCCATAACCCACAGTTCCACAGGATCGAAACCTGACTCTCCTGTACACCCCCTGTTTCCATAATTATTCATCGCGTGTGGCCTCATATGTAATTCACGAGCCACCTTCCGATGAGATCACCTATTCTGAAGTCAGACACAATACCTATTCCCGTTGCTCTGAACCCCTCTCATACTCTATTTCAGGCATCGAACGTTTACCTATCCGCTTGAAGTTTCTCATGCCTACTTATATCTCTCTCGATGTATTTCCTAAGTTCCAACTCGAGAGGTACTCTTATGCTCATTCTTGGATTAACCCCAGGTTATTACCCTTATAACATTCTGTCATTGCCGAGCTGCCCCTTTCATATTCTTAAGTGCGATGGAGTTCTCGAAGAAAGGAAGACAACTTCATCATGATGACCCGAAGCAGAGAAATGAAGACCTCAACGAAACACTCACTAGAATTTCGTAACCAGAACCTTCCTCCTTTACTCCGCCTCTTAAATCTCGGGACGAGATTTCTTGTAGTGGAGGAAAATTGTGACGCCCGGATAATCATGCTACATTAATCTCACGTTAATGGTGCCACGTCACCTCTGTCACTGTAGTTAATCTCGGGTTAATTCGAAACCGCTTCAAAATTCAAACTCAAATTAATGTCAACAATAAAAGTTTTCAAAAGTTGAAACAAAAATGTTCGGTGGGTGCCGGATATTACAAGGGTAACTATAATAAAGCAAACACATTTTTATAAAATGCCTAAATGATTTAAATTGAAATAAAACAGAAAAGAAAATAAATAAAAGAAAAGACATTACAAAAAAAACAAAGAAAAGGAGAAAGCCCCCCGGCCCCTTGGGCTTCGGCCCACTAGGACGCCCGACTGGTCCACCGGCCCAACCAGCCACCCTCCCACCACTTCCTTATCCACTCCCTCCCCCCAAACCCTAACCGTCACACCCCCCACACTCCTCGAAAATATCCCCCCCTCTCCCCCGATTTGGATTAGGATCAAGGAGGAGGTCGTCGACGCCGACACCCCGCGCCCGGACTCCGTCGCCCCGCCGCCTGTCGCCGGCGCTCCCCCATCGGCCTGCCTCCTCTACGCCATCGTCCCCGTCACCCCCTCGACCACCGCTGCCCAGTCCCTACACTGCCGGTGAGGCCCCGGCCTCTCCCCTCTTCTTCTCCCTGTGTTGGACGTCGCCATGCCCGCCGTCCCGTGTGCGCGTTCACCGCGTCGTGCCCGCGCATCGCACCCGCCCGTGGCCTGGCCTCTCCTCTGCCAGTCCCGCCGTCGACTAGCACCGTAGCTCCGCGCCCCGACTCCTTCAGCCTCCCTGCTGCCGACCCGCGCCCGTGGACCCTTCCCCTTGCTCGCCGCAGCTCCGACACGGCTCTACCCGCGCCACCTTGTCCGCGTCGTGCTCGCCACCCCGACGCCGACTCGTCGTTGCCCCGCAGCATTGGCCCTCCCCGAGCACTCTCTTGCACCTCTACAGGGCCCGGTGAGGCCCCCATCCTTCATCCTCCCCCTCTCGTCCCCCCCCCCCTCCTCGAGCTCACCACACCTCACCATCCCGCGTCGTCATCACCTCAACCGGCCATCGCGCCCTCGCCCGTGGTCGCCGCGCTCACCCCGTCCTTGTCTCGGCGCCCCCGCACTCCCTTGGGTGTGCGCTGTGTGCGTGCCCGCATGCCCGTGGTCGCCGTTCCCCGCGCCCCCTCCGGCCCCAGTCGGTGCCCCGACGGCCTCCGCGCCGGCCAGCGCCCGTCTCGCGTCACCGTGGCCATTGCCGCTGGCCGGGTTTGCCGCCCCGCGCGCCTCCTGGGCGTGCACTCGCTCGGGCTGCACCCCGCGCCCCTGTGCCCGTAGCCCACACCCGCTATGGCCCCCTTGCCTATGACATGTGGGGGCCCAACCCCCACAGAACGTTTACAAAAATAAAACAAAAATAAAAGTAATTAATTAATTAAAGAAATAATTAACTTAATTAATTTTGATTAATTAAACTAATCAAATAACTAAACTAACTAAACTGTTAGTCAATTAATTAATTACTCAATGACAGTGAGCCCCCTAATTAATACTAATTAGGTTAAATAAGATGACTAATTAAAATGTGTCACTGACCAGTGGGGCCCACTGGACATCAGCATGACATGATGCTGACATTGTAAATCCATTTTCGAATTAAATTAGATAATTAATTAAATTCTAGAAATTAATAAAATCTTTAGAAAATCATATCTTTTAAACCGTAACTCGGATTAAATTATTTTCAACATGAAAGTTGCTCAGAACGACGAGGCGAATCCGGATATGCAGCCCGTTCATCCGCCACGCGTCCCTAGCATAGTGAACCTGCAACATTTCACCTCTGGTTCATCTGTCCGAAAACGCGAAACACCGGGAATACTTTCCCGGATGTTTCCCCCCTTCACCGGTATCACCTCCTACTGCGTTAGGGCACACCTGACACCGTTACTTGTTATGTCATGCATCATTATGCATATGTTTGCATTGTATTCATTGTTTCTTCCCGCTCTTCTCTCCGGTAGACTACGAGACCGACGCTGCTGCCGGCGACCCCCAGTTCGACTACGGACTTGACGACCCCTCCTTCTTGCCAGAGCAACCAGGCAAGCTAGAGTAGTGTAGCATTAGAGTAGTGTAGCATGTTACTGCTTTCCGTTAATCCTATTCTGATGCATAGCCTGTCATTGTTGCTACAGTCATTGATACCTTACCCGCAATCCTAAATGCTTAGTATAGGATGCTAGTTTATCATCATTGGCCCTACATTCTTGTCAGTCTGCCTTGCTATACTATTGGGCCGTGATCACTCGGGAGGTGATCATGGGTTTATACTATACATATATACATACTACAGATGGTGACCAAAGTCGGGTCGGCTCGAGGAGTACCCGCGAGTGATTCACGGATTGGGGGCTGAAAGGACCTTTGTCCCAATGGCCCTCTGTGTGGATCTTTGTGGCGGAGCGACAGGGCGGGTTGAGACCACCTGGGAGACAGGTGGGCCTGGCCCTGGTCGGCGTCCGCGGTTATTTCATAATAACACGCTTAACGAGATCTTGGTATTTGATCTGAGTCTGGCCACTGGCCTATACGCACTAACCAACTACGCGGGAACAGTTATGGGCACTCGACATCGTGGTATCAGCCGAAGCCTTCTTGACGTCAGCGCCGGAGCGGCGCGCGCCGGATTGGACCGCGTAACGTGACTTCCTTTGTAATGGAGGTTGCTAGGTCTGCTTCCAGCCGCCCTCGCAACATGCAGGTGTGCAATGGGCGATGGGCCCAGACCCCTGCGCGCATAGGATTTAGACCGGCGGGCTGACCTCTCTGTTGTGCCTAGGTGGGGCTGCGACGTGTTGATCTTCCGAGGCCGGGCATGACCCAAGAAAGTGTGTACGGCCAAATGGGATCGAGCGTGTTGGGTTATGTGGTGCACCCCTGCAGGGAAGTTAATATATTCGAATAGCCGTGTCCCTCGGTAAAAGGACGACCCGGAGTTGTACCTTGACCTTATGACAACTAGAACCGGACACTTAATAGAACACACCCAGATAAGTTCCACAAACAACCCAGTGATCGCTTTTCCATAGGGCGACGAGGGGAGGATCGCCGGGTAGGATTATGCTATGTGATGCTACTTGGAGGACTTCAGTCTACTCTCTTCTACAGGCTGCAAGACGGAGGCTGCAAGAAGCGTAGTCTTCGATAGTACTAGCTATCCCCCTCTTATTCTGGCATTCTGCAGTTCAGTCCACTCATATTGCCTCCTTACACATATACCCATGCATATGTAGTGTAGCTCCTTGCTTGCGAGTACTTTGGATGAGTACTCACGGTTGCTTTGCTCCCTCTTTTCACCCGTTTTCCTCTTCTTCTCGGATGCCGCAACCAGACGTTGGAGCCCAAGATCCAGACGCCACCATCGATGACGACTACTACTCTGGAGGTGCCTACTACTACGTGCAGCCCGTTGACGACGACCAGGAGTAGTTAGGAGGATCCCACGTAGGAGGCCTGCGCCTCTTTCGATCTGTATCCCAGCTTGTGCTAGCCATCTTATGGCAACTTGTTTACTTATGTCTGTACTCAGATATTGTTGCTTCCGCTGACTCGTCTATGATCAAGCACTTGTATTCGAGCCCTCGAGGCCCCTGACTTGTATTATGATGCTTGTATGACTTATTTATGTTTTAGAGTTGTGTTGTGATATCTTCCCGTGAGTCCCTGATCTTGATCGTGCACGTTTGCGTGCATGATTAGTGTACGATTGAATCGGGGGCGTCACAGTGGAATATGATGCACCCCCCACATGGTTCCATGAAGATGAATATGACCACCATTTGGTCTTTCCCACCTCACCTACACCACTTGAGTGGAGTGAACATGGTAACATAGGTGAAGGTGACGCTCTAGTCCCACTAGTGGACATTATTGACATTGATTGCTTGCATGATGTTGATCCACCTAGTACCATGCTTCATGCTAGTATGATTTCCCCATATGATGATTTGCCCATTTATGATGAGTATGATGATTCTCATGTGGAGTCTATTAGTAGTGACGCCATGTTACATAGGATTTCTTGTGATAATTCTCTTGGTCACATCATGTTTGCTAATCCGCTTGACTTGTCATATGCTATGCATGAGATCAATCATATGTCATATTTGCAATCTCCTCATAGTGACTATGCATATGCCATTAAAATAAACCCAATTTGCACTTATGACATAGATGACAAGCCCATGGTTATTGGCATTTGTTTTTCTTGTGATGATATTGATATGCTCCCTTTGCATAATTTATCTCATATGCCATGCCATGCCCACCTAACTTCGGATATGCATTGTTTTGGATGTTGTCCATTTTCTCCATATGATGTTTCCGATATTGCTCAGGAGGAGACCCCCATAGTTTCCTCATACATTTTAGGAGATTTTGATCCATCCCATCCATTGCATGATCCCAATACTTGTGTGCACCATATGCTCCCCATGAATAAGAATGCTATTGATGTGCAATATACGTGTATGTTAAATTTGCATCCCCATCGTGTCATACACAATAACTATTCTTTCATGATGGATGACATGTTCTTATACCATGCATCAAATTTCTTTGAGCGATGCTTATCTTGTGCTGACTCACACGTGCACATACACATCATGATGGATGATGTGTACATTTACCACACACACAATTTCTTTTGTTTGTGTCTCTTTTGTATAGGTACCCATGATTACTTGTCAACCTCACAATCCCATGAGTTGACAAAACGAGCTCTAGAGAGCAATGATGACTTGGGATTACGTGGATTTCCTTTCCCACCGCTCCCTTTCCGCAAAGACTTCGCACATCTCTTCTACATGGCCCTCACATGGTTATGGGTTATATATCACTTCTTCCTTTATGCCCATATTGCCATGTTCACTTTGCATGATATGCTCATTCCTATGCCTTTGTCATGCATTGGTGACCCATGCTTCGCATTACACATGATGATTGATTCTAGTACTTGTATGTGTATTTGCAAGCTTGGTGGAGACATTGCTTGTTATTGCCATGTTCCATTTGCGACCCATACCTATGATGATACTATGATCTTGCTATGTGTTTGTGCTAGTGACATGTCATATGCATTGTCTATGGCTCTTATTTGCTCACGTGACATGATTGCCATGATTTCCTCTAGTATGTTGCATCTTCGCACTACTAGCTTGCACGACTTGATTCCTATGATTGCTTGCTTTGTTGCATCACCAATGCTTCATACTTGCTCATTTCATGCGGTTGATGACAACCATCTACATGCTTTGCACATGATTGTTATTGCGCATACGCTCTTTGTTTTGTTGTGTGCATGTGTAGGATACTTGGACTTCGTGTCGACTTCCACTTCATATGAGTTGACCATTCGAGCTCTTGAGAGCGAGCCTCATACATTCGACCATGACTCGCTTCTACACCACATTTACTACCACTTCGACATTGTGAAGAACGCACAAGGACATGCTTTCGAGGTGATATCCTTCTATCTCAAGAACACCCAAACCATGAGCATGCATATTGTGGATCATACTTCATGTGTTGCTTGCTCCATGACACCTTGCACACATGCTAGCGATCTTGCTTCGACCTATTATTACCACATTGCCATGCCACATGATATATATGCCTTGTGTGTTGCATCTAGTTCTTCACATATGCCATGTCCCTTTGCTTATCACATGCTTGACTTGATTACCTCACACATGTTGAACAATTTCTCTTTCCATTGTGTTGAGTGCCACGATATCTTCACTACACCCTATGCATGTTATGCTTGGATTGTCTTGCACTTGCCCCATGTGTTTAGACATTTCACTATATTTGGTGTTGTGAATGACTCTTATGCCTACCATAGACCGTTCATTGAGCACTTTATGCATGCTTGCTATGACCTTGAGGTAGATGCTTGTTCACTTATCACATATATTTGCATCTTGACCTCCCATTTACATGCTTGTTCCCATGATGTACTTGATTGTGCTCAATTTATATGCTCAAATGCCATGACACACTTCTTTGTCAAACCATATGCTATGCTTGATGACAACACTTGTTGGGTGAATCACCTCTTGAATGCTTGGTTTTGCTCTTACAACAACCACATTTGTTTTTCCAAGTGCTTGTTATCTTTGCTCCATTTGAAGGAATTACAAGACGGTGCGACATTGGAGAGTGCCCATTTGGAACTACAAGATGATGAATGCTTGGTGATCGTCCACTTCTACACGACACCATCATCTCTTTTCCATGGTGATTTGGATTTTGATCCGAAGTCGGATCTTTCCCAAGGGGGACGGGATGATGCGGAGCATCCTATGGACATCACCATGTCAAGAGTCCATTTGACAAGTGACACGTGCCACATCTACTTCATGCATACAAAGGTGAATCACCTCCTTTACACGTGTCCACTTGTACCCTTCGAGGATGGTATACTACTTGACCCCTCTCTCCTGTGCATACTTAGGTGTGAGCGGAGCTACAAATTCATCATGGAGGAGTCCAAGCGCAAGAGAACAAATACACCATCCAATACGGAAGCCCGGAAGCGGAGAAGGAAGCGCCAAGAAGAAGGCAGCAGCTCCTAGGCGACCCTGTGCGCATGGGCCCCTCCGACCCCGTGCCCACGGGCCTCCCAGGCTGGCGGTCCTGAAGACCGCGTGCGCACGGGCATGTACCGTGCCCACGGGACCCCCGTGTCCACGGGCCTCACGGACCCCGTGCGCATGGGCCCTTGCGTCCGCACACGGGCCCCCCTGTGTGATGCTGCGGGCTTTGCCCTGGTTTTACCATTTCGCCCCCACTCATCCCTCTCTTTGCCTAGGACTATATATACTCCTTCATCTCCTCCATTTAGACTTAGCTAAGATTAGATCTAAACACTAGAGCTTAGCTCATGTACCTCCCCTTATGGGATTCCACTCCATTGGAGTTCAAGGCCTCCATTGGAGAAGATCCCTAGTGGATGAAGACCCCCTTGAGGGAAGGATCTATCTAGATCATCAAGCCCTCATCTCCTTCATAGGATTTGGGATGAACTCTACCATGTATCTTATTTCCCTTTGTTGTTCATGTACCTTGTGGATCTTATGTGTTTGATTGTCTAGTGGATGTGTGATTTGACTTGTTCTTGAGTGTTCCTCTTGTTTTCCCTCTTTTGTTCATCTTGTTCTTGGGGATTCCCCCTCCAATTCGTGAAAGATCTTCACCTAGGGTTCCACCCTATATCAAACCCTTTTCATCAAGGGCACTAACAGAGATAAGATTTCTCTTCATCTTCGGAATATACCAAACATCTGTCGAAGTTCTGATCATGCCATCAAACATCTTGATTCGAACGAAACCTATGCCTTAAATCTTGCATGGTGAATTATCAAAACCCAAAAGGGAACCAGTAGAAGTAGTGGAATCAAAAGTAGTAAAACAATCTCTACGCGGGCACATATGGAAAGTACATGCAGTGTCAAGTACCCACTCGTCATTGGTCTCAGCACATCCAGCAATAACGACAAGAGCATCATCGGCACTATAATCACGAGCAACGTCAGCAGAATTGTCACCTTGTTTGTTACCTTTCCTCTTTTCTTTATTCTGCAACTTGAAACACTCTGAGATGTCATGCCCGTCTCTCTTGCAATATTTGCAATATTTCTTGTCTCTGGATTGCGATCGGCCCCTGTGGCCGTTCTTACTTTTGCCTTTGTTTCCATTATTGGATTTCTTCTCCTTTGTCCTTCCACGAACAGATAATCCCTCGGCTTGGGATGAACTCGAACTATCATGAGGCACCATTAATTTCATCTTCTCCTTAGAGTTCAAAGCTTCATAAACTTCATTAAGTGTGAGAGTATCACGACTGTATAATATGGTGTCTCTAAAATTGGTATAAGAACTTGGCAGTGAACAAAGTAACATTAAAGCAGTATCTTCCTCTTCATACTTAACCTCCATTGCAGCTAGATCGGATATGATCTCTTTAAATTCTGAAATATGATTCAAAACATTACCTCCCTCGGGTAACCTGTGCAGAAATAATTTTTGCTTCAGATGCATCTTGTTGGTGAGATCTTTAGTCATGCAAATCCCTTCCAGCTTTAACCATAGAGCGGTGGCAGTTTCCTCGCTCAAAACTTCCTGCAAAATATTATTATGCAAATGGAGTTGAGTTTTTGACAAAGCCTTACAATCAATTCTTTTCTCCTCAATAGCCTAGTCCTGAATTCTATTCTTCCCAAAACTATCCAATGCTTCATCATAGTCGGACTGTGCCAACAACATCCGTATCTTGACTTGCCATAGGGTAAACCTTGTGTCACGGTCCAGCAGCGGAAAATCGTACTTCATGAATGCCATGAGTAGATTAATCTGTGTGCACAAAGTAGTACTTCCTTAATAGAATTAATATACGAAGCAAACAAAAACTAAAACAGATAGCACCTGATAGCTTCGGGTAGACGTAGCAATGGAAACCAAAAGGCCTGTAGCTTGATGCGACGAGTACTAGTTAAAGTACTCTACTTGATGATTGCTACGGGCTTGCTCAGTCTTCACATGATCAGAAGTAGTACTAATCAAATCGCTCCTGCTGCTTGGGGACTTGAACCATACGTGGATGGAAGAGTGGCCGAGCTTCTGGCTGGTAGCGGCGTACGGCGGCTGTAGCAGCGGCAGACCCTGCACATGTGACGAGCGTACGGTACGCAAGGACGGTGGCAGCTTTAAGGGATTTCCACGCGTTGGAAATCGAGTCGGTCTCGGCGGATTCAAGAAAGCGATCGGATTAATCGCAGAACGGCGGTGGCCGGACAGACCGCAACCCTAATCCCTCTTGATCTCAAATCTCGTATCTTCAACTTGGCTCTGTATATCATTTGTTAGATAATAACGAGAAATAAACGAGACAGAGAGACACGGATTTTTACGTGGAAACCCTTGTGGGAGAAAACCACGGACGCACGAAGGCGCAATCACTATGATGAAGGAGTATTACAAGCACGAGACGACAGACCGTCTTAGGTGCGACTATATAGGGTATAATAAGGGCAATACATGAGATTCCTTGGAGGACAAGTAAACGAGTTGTACTCGTACGCGTCAACGTCAATGCAAAGGCCCACATCGGTTGTACTACGTCTAGTCCAACACAGTATAATTTTGGATCACAATTTAACAGCTTCCTGGCTGGCTGGAACCCGAGGACTTCTCCGCTGGCGGTGCCAACATTCTACGGAAACAGCCTAACATCCTTATAGGTTCGTTATTGTGCCTTATGTGGACCTGAAGAGAGCAAGAAAGATTCCCATCGAGCAGTGTGGTATGTACGTTGTTGATGTCATTTTCCCCTTGACTTCATGTTTCTAATGTCTTAGCAAAGCAAGAACTTACATGTAGCCTGTGCCTTAGACCTAATAAAACATTTTGGAAATAAAAGAAGAAATCGTAGTTTAGGGGCTGTTTGAATCACGCCCTAGCCAACCACGCCAAAAAATTGGCGAAGGATTTAGCCGCCAGGAGCTTGCCAACACGCGGGTGTAGAAAGCAAACGAGGCAACCAAAAAATTGGCGTGGTTCTGAATCTTCGGCGCTGATCCAAACGGAGCATGTGCAAGCAGTCAACGACCAAAAAATCGGTTGGCCGAGCAGCGGCTGCAATCCAAACAGCCCCTTAGTTTACTTTACATCTTGTTAGTACATGCATGAGGTGTGAGGAGGTAAACGGAGAACTATATCGACAACATCTTGATATATGTTACTTAGGAGTTCATATAATTTGACAAGTTACTCAAAGAATTAATTGAACGGCATACTACGTGCATTTGGCAATTCTACAAGATGCACCTTCAAATTGTTGCTTAAAACAATTGCATGATTACAATAAAATTTCACAAGACTATATCTAATGTTATTATTATTTTACCAATCTCAATACTATGTTACATATGGTCGAGTTAAAGAACTCTGATAGGTTAATTAAGGATTAATGGAACGACACACTCCATGATATTTCTTGTGTTATGGACAGTCATCTATAAATACCATACTTCCTTTCTTCCAGAATACACGATGTTTTTAGTGTAGACAGTCTCCAGGATGTAGCCTGACCCTTATTCTATACATGATTTTTTATTGCAATCTCCGGACCTTCTCGCAGCGGCCGGCTAGATATGCATGGGTGCCGACGCATATATATCTTGGTCTGCGGCTCCACACAACTGTGTTTACTATGCGCTGTTTTTGACAGAAGAAGATGCTGTTAGAGTTATTATTAATTCTTACGGAGTTGGTTTTGCTGTTTGGTTCACCGCGGCGGTGAACGAGTATCAGCGGACGGAAGCCGTGGTTGAGAGCGATCTGGAAGTTGGTGAGTACTCGGAGCAGCAGCAATCGGAAAGAGCAGCAGGCGACCTAGCGTACGGCGACGGCGGAATCGCGCAAGTTCTCGACGAGATCGGGATGACATGCAGCAGCTGGACTCCACCAGATCGGATCAATCGGTGCGGCGCGTGGACTGTCACGTTGAGCGAGAGTCGGCTCCAAGGCGATTCCCAAGCTGGCAAGGCCGGCTGGTGGGCTGGGCGCTGGGCGTGGAGGCCTTTGTGGGTGCTCAGCTGTGTCACACGTGTGCATGCGTAGCGAGCGCATGGAAGCTGCAGGTCGATGTGATGTTCAGTCGTGCTGCACCGGATCAGACAGAGATTTGTTGGGGAAAAAATAGTCAAATAATGCAGGAAATTGTATTAATTGGATGTGTCAGAGAAAACAAAGAAAAAGGACAGGAGTATAGACCCCGGCGTCATGTGATGATGGAGTTCGTACATGTCTCTTTGGTAAGTGTACGCGGGTTGGATATCTATAAGGCTATCTTTTGGCTCTTTATTTTGGGCATGGATTGTGTACATGATGGCAGCAGGATTATGACGCGGAGCCGCAAATTCAAAGTGATCGATGGGTTGGCAGGTTATGCTATATATTCAAGTGTTGCACCAGAGATATACGGGAATAATCTGTTGAAGAATTAGGTATACTTGAAGGGGTAGCAGGAAGTCAAGTTGATCAAGATGAAGTGCATGCGGGCAGAGAAGGCGACATGCGTATAAGGCTCGGAGCAATCTGGAGTGCGTTGTGGAAGGATCTTGCATACACATGGCGTTAAGCAAGGCACGGAGATGTGCAGGGCGGGCACAACGTAGGGTGGAGCATGATTGCAGTCGGATAATTTCGGCTGGGTCGGACTGGACGGTCTGATGGACCGACATGGATGTTGGTCAAAGCAAAAGACGGCGGTAATTTCAGCGACGACGACATAGGAGTGTGATGCTGATGCTGGCCGACTTTTGGGGCGTGGAAACACGTGGTGCATGCTTGAGGGCTTGTGCGGCTTCGACATACTATGGCGCATGGTTGATTCAAGATGGTGCAGAGAGCTTGAAATCGACAGGGCGCAGGGTAGCATAGCGCAGCTACATGAAGTCATGTTGAAGGTGGAGTAGGAGTCTGATGGATGACTTCACTCTGAGCTGATGGAGGGGCTACGTCATAAGAATTCGGAGAGTCGAAGCCTATTTCAGCGGGATAGCGAGAGACACGTGGATCGGACTGGGTACCAGTGGTCTGATGGAGACGTGATACTCGGCATCGGTCGATGATGATCGATGGTTCTCTGTAGTGGGGGTTGAGGCAGTGTGGGCTAGCTACCCGGGAGACTCGATCAGGATAGCAGAGGCTCGACGCGGTGATAGCGGCGAGGCGTGCGGTAAGCATGGGACACAATGACAGACCAAGGCACTGGTGGTCAGACATGTGGTCAGACAAAGTGTGCAAGGGTGCTGAAGCAGTGTTGACGAGTACCATATTCAAGTTGGTGACTGGGTCTATCGGTGCTAGTAGATGGACAGGAGTTGACCATGAAGAATCTGAGGAAGTGGCGGAAAGTCTGAAATTGTCAAAGTCTGAGAGAGTACATGGCCGTATGTTCTGTGGTGTTCAGTGCACATGGCAAAGTGCGGATGACAAATACATAAGGAGGCGGAGTGCTACAGCTGTGGGACATGCCAGATACTATCCGAAAGAAGGGTGAGACAACTGCGAATTTGACTCAGGGTGACACAAGGCGACCGTGAAATTTCTTCAAGTTTCAGACAGACGGTCAAGAAAAAGAGCGGTGACGTTGAGTTCAGGTAACTCTTATATGTGGCGTACAATATGTGAGTTGTTCATTTTCATGCAGACGGTGGTCGGTGTGTGATGGCAACGGATTCTCCGGAAGTTGGAAGCACAAGCTAGAGTAATGAGGAACTTAATTTTGCTCGAGTGTTGATTGTGAAGAAGACAAGAAGGGACTACAGTTGCAGGTGGAGTCTCATGGAGTCTGGGAGTAGCAGCGGTGCTCATGGCGTATCTCAGGTCCAATGTACATGGAGGTTCAACACATGGATGAATTCAAGGTGGTGGAGAATATTCGCCAAGGTGGAGTTTGTTAGAGTTGGTGTCGAATATTATTGTACAAGTTATGTTACAGTTGGACTTGGTTTTGGACTGTGTGTAGACAGGATAGGAGTCGTGTCCAAATAGGACACGTGTATCCTAGACCTCTCATATATAGCGGGGGTAGACACACGATGTAACCTATGCCAACATAATAGCACGGGCACGCAGGGGGAGCCGGCAGCGTGTGCCGGCGCCCGGGCGGCCGGGATGCGGTATTGTAGCGGTGTCATGTGGAGGAGCGCCCATAATCAAGCCCCGGGGATGTAGCCATATCGGTGAACCTCGTTAACAAATTTTGGTGTCGTTCCTCATGTGATTGCTTGGTCCTCGGTAGATCGATGATGGCCTCGGATTAATTCTAACATATGCTGCAGTTTCATTGTCCAAGTGTATAAAAGTTGTAGCCATGTTTACCGAATTTTCTCAATTTCAAACTTAAGTGTTGATTTTCTATGAGCTCTATTGCGACAAGGTAATTGAATTTTTGGCCTTAGAAGGCAGCGTGAATACAGAAGTGATCTTACAAAATTATCAATTTAATTAGTCTAACTGTAGGTGATAGTTTTCTTACAAGATGATCCATCCCTTTTGTAACTTCAGATTTTCGGTAGAGGAATGGACAAGGTAACATGATTATCATGTTATCGGCAATAGCTTCAAGGGTGAATAACCAACATGTAATAGATATGTTCACTAGAGATATGCCTACAGACCCACAAGAGGTTCTAATATTTTCGGTTGATTCAAATTTGGCTGATTGACGATAGTTACTAAAGTTAATTTTATAGGTCATAAATGTTATCTATTTGACTATCACGCATGAAATAGTATCAAGTATGGGAGAGTCTACAAGACTTTGCGCTACATTCTTATGTATTTATTGTCAAATTTTTTCTAGCCAGATCAAATTGTGTATACGTCCAAGATACTACTGAATGAATGTCTACTATTCACTAAAAATGGTGTATTGATATTTGTTTACGTATTCCAAAATATCTGGCATTTTGTTCTTTTGTAAACAAGTGTAGGCATTTCCAGATTCTACAATACTAATATATCCATTTCTATTTTTCCTTGTAAAGTCAAAGTGCACAGTAATTAAGTTGGAAATAGAATTTTTCTTCCAATGGTATTGAAAGTTAATTAATTAAGGGGGGTACACAATTTTGAATGATTACAACTTAAATATTTATTTTCAATAGGTTAATACATCTAGAGAAAATGATGTTGCCTGTGCAACGAAAATGGTACAAATATAAATTGCACAATACAAATCATTCCAAAAATATGCATAACAATAAGGTACATGATCCCGTAAAAAACAAGGTACATGATTACCACATAACACACCACACCCACACAGACACACACGCGCGCGCGCGCACACACGCATGCACACACACACACACACGCACACACACACGCACGCACGCACGCACACATATATCAATGATAAAATCAAACATACTTGACACAAAACTATGTTTTCAAAAGGCTCATATTTGTGAATCTGATCAAAATTGATTCCATTTTTCTATAGACACATGTTCCATGACTCGGCTTTATAAAATCCTAGCCCGCACATTGGGTAGGCCACTTTGCTAGTTTAGTTGAAAGGCTCAAGGAGCCATACATAGCATGATACTACAAACATGGGTCTCATGACCCAAATACAAGTCATATAAGCAACAAGCAGAAACATAACCTGTCTGAGTACAGACAGCTAAAAAGAAAGAAGGCTAGAAAGCCTGTGTATCTACAAGACACTCCAAAGGAACCAGGCCTCTGTCTAGGATTCTCAAGCTAATCGGTCAACATCGAACTCATCGCTGAAACCACTAGTGAGACCAACGTCTCCTCTGCAAAAACACAAATTAAGCAAACATGAGTACAAACGTACTCAGCAAGACTTACATCAGAACTAGCTACATATGCATCCGTATCAACAATGGGGTGGTGGAGTTTAACTACAGCAAGCTGTCGGTGCAACAAACATTTGTGTTTTCCGCCCAGACTTGTGCACATGCATGCGGCTGATCATACATCAAGTACCAATGCATGACATAAGATAAGCTAGAGAAACTGCTCTTCGTGAGATCAAGGAGCACATTAAGAAGACCAAATCAACTGAGAATCCCTCAGGAAGATCTCCCTTGCCGGACAGGAGGGCCTGGCAGGGTCGAGATAGCACCTGAGGGCCAAGGCCAAGCCGCCCCCGCAAGGTTCCCCGGGGCCGCCAAGATCAGAGCCCGACAAGCTCCTTGGCGGCAGGCCTTCGCCAAGACGCCACCACTCCACCTCATCATACGCCAGTCACTAATCGGGGTGGTGTCGAGCTCTCAAATGGTTAGGTGGACCTTGTCAGGCATGTGGCAGCTTGCTAGAGAAGAGATTAACTTTATCGACACCCGTCTTGATGGCGTGTCATGCTAATAAGAGGTAGTTGGATAAGCGGCGTGACGGCCTTGTCGGGCTTCAACCTCCGCACGACACCTAGCAGTGCATTTAATGCACTTTGTCCTTAATGCCAAAATTAGGTATGATATCACTGTTAGCTATCTAATCCTGCTATAATGACTATTTGGCACTGTGGTCGCCCCTTTAGCTATAAAAGGAGGCCCGTGGCAACCTAGAAATGGGTTCGAACTTTTGATCCCTCAACACTTGTACGCACGTAGCTGCTCTTCCCGAGGCACCCTTACCGGGCTAGAGCGCTCCATGTCTTCGTGTTCCTCCAGATCAATCCACCAAAGTAGGAGTAGGGTTTTACGCTGCAAAGCGGCCCGAACCTGGCTAAAGAGAGCTGTCCATCACGGTGTTGCCTTGTTGTTTATGCTCTTTATGCAATGTGATCGTCCCCTCGCCGAATCACAAAGGGGCAACCCTGCCCCATAGGAGATCGTGCTTCCAACATGACATCTTTGGCGCGCCAGGTAGGGGCTCGCGCTTGTGCGAATCTGAGACAACAACTAGCACTTCGATCTTCATCATCATCTACGCCACCAATGGCTCCTAAAAAGAAGAGCGGTGCGGCGGCGCACCCATCCGCTTCAAAGGCCCCTCCGCCCGCGGTTGTGGGTGCCACGGGCATTGCCACCATGACGGGTGGAATGGGAACTATGGGCGGTGCAACCAACATAGGCAGTGCGGCCGTCACTCCCACCTCAACTGGAACAGGGACCGGGGCCGTAGGAGTGGCCCAACTCCCTCAACCTTCTAGCGAGCATGCTCATGTAGGTACGGGTCAAGGTGACGCCCAGATTTCGCCTCCCCGTCGCACGAGTGAGCGTAATCAATGCAGTGTCTACGCCCGCTCCGGTGCAAGCCAAGATCCTCTGTCCGCGCCGACCAGAGGGGCGACATCAAGACACGCGCTCCGTCCCACGCAGGGCGAGCATGACAAGACTTCGAGCGGCGCCGTCGACCCGCAACGACCACGTCTGCATGGGAAGGGCCCAGCTGATCAAGAGCCTGGCCATCAAGCACGGCCCCAGCCATGCCAGACCACCCTCGCGATTGGCCCAAGGCGACAAGAGCGCAACTACGCTCCTTATGGCTCGTCCAAGAGTCGAGCGGCATCGCGCTCCGCCTCCCATGCCATGCCAGAGGCAGTGGCAGAAGCAATGGCTAGGGCTCAGTTGCTGCTGAATTTTCTTCTAGCAGTAGACAAGATGGATGAGTGGAGAGCTACCATCCAAAGCCTCATTGGGTTTGCTGAAGCCAACAAGTCGCAGCATGCAGAACCTTCACGATGCTCGTAGTCGACACTAGCAGCCCTCGTTGGTGGCCACGTTGAGAGGACTACAACCATGGTGAAGTCCCCTCCGTGGCAATCCACCCAAGGGCAACCATGGCTGGCTCCGCAAACCCAGGATATCGACGAGCCTCACAAGGTCTCAATGGACTTGTCCGACCCACAGGCTCAGCTAGATCAATGCCAAGTGTTGAGGACAGGAAGAAGGAAGATGCCCATGTCACCATCGAGCGGCGCCGCGAGGCACGTCGTTAATCCTACAAGCGTAATGGCGGTGGGTACCTGCCTTACGAGGTAGGATGCCCCGCCTTCACTCGTGAGCTATGGCAAGTCCGTTGGCCATCGTCCCGCACCTTAAAGCCCGACTTACTAGAGAAATACGATGGAAAGTTGAACCCGGCCGAATTCTTGGGCATCTATATGATTGCCGTTCAAGCAGCCGGGGGAAAAGATGATAAAGTGCTCGCCAACTACTTCCCATTGGCACTCAAACCTAATGTGAGGTCCTGGCTGATGCACCTACATGAGGATTCCATCTCTTCTTGGGCAGATCTGTGCAACAAGTTCGTTGGCGCCTTTATAGGCGGCCATCAAGAGCCCGGGCAGCCCAGTGACCTGCAAGCCCTCTTTCAAAAGGAAGGAGAGAGCTTGCGGAAGTATTTGCAAAGATTTAGTCGAGTGCACCGCAACATCCCGAAGATACATCCTGCAACAGTGATTGCCGCATTTCACACAAATGTGCAGAATTGGAGGATGCGTGCCAAGATGAATGTTCGTCTGCCGAAAACCGTCAACGAGCTTTATATGTTGGCGGACAAGTGTGCTCATGCTGTGGAGGGGAGGAGACTTGCTGGGGAGGAAATTGGTGTTGAGATTTATTCAAAGATGATTGCAACGCCATCGCCCCAAGGAAAAAGAACAGAAAGTGCAACAAGAAGCGTAAGGGAAAAGCAGTGATGGCCGTCGAGAGCCCCAGTGATCCCAGCGTCGGCAAGAAAGCAAAGAACAAAACGCCCGACAAGGAAGCTACTACGTGCACTGATTGCCAGGCGGCTGTGGCAGTTGAGAAAAACGGTGAATCCGACGGGCCATACTTTAAGATCCATAGAACCAAAGGCCATGATCTCCAGGATTGCAGACAACTCAAGCAGCTTGTTCAAAAACAGAAGGCTGAGTATGAGAAGTGTGATAAGGAGAAAGGCCAAGATGGCGCTGGCGGGAAAGGCCATGGCTGCCGTAGTGGTCACCGCGGCAAGGTCAATCAGCAGAAAGAGAATCCCGCTAGGGCCCGTGAGAAGTAAGAAGACGAAGATAATAGTGAAGAAGAGGATGATGATGAGTCCAGTTAATAGGAATTTCAGAAGGCTATCGAGGGATTGTGCATTGACGGGGGTGCTACTCTGCACTCCTTTCACTGCCAACTCAAGTAGTGGGCACATTAGGTCAATGCAGCAGAGCCAGTAGCAAGGAACCACTCAAATGGTCCTGCACGCCCTTCATCTTTGATATTGAGCACCACTGCAGTCGGATGCTTGCCGTTGTTGGTTTCACCAACAATCCGCAACCTCAAGGTCACAAAGATGTTGGTTGACGGCGGGGCATGGTTGAATTTGATTTCCCCTAACGTGATTAAGAAACTCCAAATTCCCGACGAAGACCTCAAGAGGACTGGCACATTCCAAGGGATCAACCAAGGAAGAAGCCAACCTAAGGGAAAGATTACATTGCCGGTGACATTTGGCGAGGAACTAAACTAAAGAACTGAGAAAGTTGTATTTGACGTTGTCAAGCTTCCCCTACCATTTAACAGAATCCTTGGTCATCCAACTTTGGCCAAGTTCATGCTGGGGCCAATAGGAGTCATTTCCATCCCGTCAGACAAGGATGCAGTTATACGCGTCGATAAGATGTACAGAGATGCAGTAGTAGCATAGGCCATTCAGGCCTTGACTCCTGCCAAGGAAGAAAGAAGAGTAGGAAAGCTAGCAAGACATTGACAAGGACCCTCAGAAGCGCGCCTCTTCGGAGTGCGCCGCGCCCAGCAGCGACTTGCCGGGATGTTCTGCTAGTAAGAAACCCAAGGATGTTCCTCCGACAACAAAGATAGTTCTGGCGAGGCAGGATGGCACTAATGGTACCATGACCATCAATGCCACCCTTGATGACAAATAGGAAAGCTCGCTCGTTGCCTTCTTACGGACAAACGTCGATGTGTTTGCATGGCAACCATCTAACATCCCCGATGTTCCCAGGGAGGTAATCGAGCACCACCTTGTTGTATGCTCTCATGCTCGTCCCGTCAAGCAGAAGGTCAGAATGCAGGCTTTGGAGCAACAACAGTTCATCACTGAAGAGATCGAGAAACTTGAAGTAGCAGGTTTGGTCAGGGGAGTGTTGCACCCAACTTGGTTAGCAAATCGAGTGGTGGTGCGCAAGGCAAATGGGAAGTGGAGGCTTTGTATTGACTTCACTAACTTGAACAAAGCATGTACAAAGGATCCCTTTCCATTGCTGCGCATCGACCAGATCATTGGTTCCACTTTAGGATGTGATTTGCTATCTTTCCTTGATGCATACTCCGGCCAGATCTTCATGGCCAAAGAATTCAAAGAGAAAACCGTGTTTATAACCCCATATGGTACGTTCTACTTTGTGCGTATGCCTTTCGGGCTAAAAAGTGCAGGTTCCATGTTTGCAAGGGTTGTGCAGATTGGTTTCGAACCTCAGCTATAGAGAAACATAGAAGCCTATATGGATGACATAGTGGTCAAGACTAGAGACAAGTCCAAGCTTATCGAAGATCTGGAAGAAACCTTTGCGAATCTACATAATATCAACTTGAAGCTTAACCCGGAAACGTGCGTGTTTGGCATTCCGTCCGGCAAGCTCCTTGGATTCTTTGTGTCTCAGCAAGGGATAGAAGCCAACTTCGACAAGATCAAAGCAATAGAGCAGATCCAAGCCCCGAAGACCGTCAAGGATGTGAGGCGCCTAGCTGATTGCATTGCATCATTGAGCAGGTTCATTTTGAAGTCTGCTGAGCGCGCCTTGCTATTCTTCAAAATTTTGAAGAAGGCAGGCCCAATGAAATGGACCCTAGAGGCAGAGGCTGTGCTGCAGGATTTAAAGACCTACCTTTCTTCTGCACCAACCTTGGTCGTTCCTAGACCACAAGAGGCACCGCTGCTATATTTAGCGGCAACAAATCAAGTGGCTAGTGCTGTGTTGGTGGCTGTCGCAGGAAACCATGCCCACCTATGGGACCAGGACGGCCCCTTGCTGGTTCGGCAGGGGGGAGTCACATTGCACAAAGAGCAGGCCAACATGGGGCAACGCGGCAGAGATTACACGGGCAGTTTTACCCAGGTCCGGGCCGCCGTGAGGTGTAAAACCCTACTCCTGCTTTGGTGGATTGATGGTGGAAAAGTGGTGGTGGTGCTAGTACACTTTCCAGACAGGGGTTGCTTCGGGGCGATAGCAACTACGCGCATACAAGGGTGCGAGTGATCTAACTTTCCAACCTCTCGAACTGTTGCCATGGGCCTCCTTTTATAGGCTAAGGGGTCACCAGAGTGGCAAATTAGTCATTAGACACTAATATGATAGCAAATAGTGCTATCATACCTAACTTTGCAGGATGACAGTGCGCATTTGATGTGTCGCTTAGTGTCACGTTGTTGGTTTCCCGGCAAGGCTTGCCGGGCTATCTTGCCAACTCCACGCCTACTCGTTCGACATGTCATAGGACAGGTGCCATTTGTGGGTTTCCTTGGTAGGAAGTGGCCGCCATTTGGCGAATGGTTGCCACTTAATCACTCCGCGGCTTGACGCCGCACTTACCGACGATGTGGGTTGTGGTGGAGTAGTCGGTGAGGTAATCTGTCCTCCACGAGTCCCGGCAGGCCCTGTTGGGACGCCTTGGTCATCTTATTCCGAGGGTGGCCTCGCCCCTTGCCGGGCTCGCCTGCCCGGCAAGGGAGGCCTCTTTTTCGATGATGTCTTGTTCTTCTGGCCTAGTCTTGGTCTCTCTGATCTGCTTGTTGGTTCCTCGAGTCACTTGGTCTCTTGTTGATCTTGGTGTGAGGCTTCAATCTTGATCTTGTGCCTGTGCATAGTCAGGGCAATAGGCCCAGGGTCTATTGCACTAACAGTGGCACAGAGAGAGGTGGATAGCGAGGAAGCTGAAGCAACCAAGTCGCCCAATGGGAACCAAGCCTATCCCCGGGAAGGCCTGGCATAAGCAAGGAAGGGGGACACCAGTAGATGCTGATGGTCAGAAAACACTGGCAAGGAAGAAAATGGTGAGCGACCAGTTTACTTTGTCAGCTCCCTCCTGCAGGGGCTAGGTCAAGGTATTCCGAGATGCAAAAGTTGATTTTTGGCCTCCTTATGGCCTCAAGGAAACTACGCCATTACTTCCAAGTCCACAAGGTCACAGTTGTCACCCGATTCCCACTTCAGCGCATTCTGAGGAATCCTGAGGCCACTGACAGGATAGTGGAATGGGCACTGGAACTGTCTATTATCGCTTTGAAGTTTGAAAGCATGGAAAATGTCCATAGCCGAGCACTGGAAGAATTCATAGTGGAATGGACACCAATGCCTGATGAAGAGGTACTGTAAACAACTCTCCCGGGTAGAGAAACCCCCAAGTAGTGGATCATGTACTTTGACGGTGCTTTCTCGCTGCAAGGCGCCGGGGCTAGAGTGCTTCTTGTCGCACCCACTGGAGAGCACCACAAGTATGTCATCCAGATGCACTTCCCTAGGGAGGATGCTACTAACAACATGGTAGAGTATGAGGGGCTCCTTGCCGGGCTCGGGATTGCAATAGAGTTGGGGATAAAGAAGCTAGTCATCCGCACTGATTCCCAGCTTGTTGTGAAGCAAGTGAATAAAGATTACCAGAGCCCGCTGATGGAGGCATATGTGGAAGAACTGAGGAAGCTGGAAGAGCACTTCGACGGGCCGCGAACAGAGCACGTGCCCCATGCGGAGAACAACATTGCTGACCACCTGTCAAAGTGCGCTGCGCAAAATCTCCCTGTGGAACCAGGAACTTTTGTGCTCCATCTAACTCAACCATCAGTCTCACCATCAACATTGGCTAGAAAGAGAAGAAAGTTGAACACCGGAAAACATTCCCCGGCAGAGCTCCCTGAAGCCGCTGGTGAGAAGGTTGCTGGGAGGAACCTTATGTCAGCTGGTGAGCTACATTCTCTAGCAGAATCCCAAGTTCTTGCTGTTGAGGTTAGCGCTCCCATGGCAGAGGAAATGCCTTTGGTCCTTGTCATCAAGCCACGGGCTCCGACATATGCGCATCACATAGTCCAATTCCTGCAGACCAGAGAACTTCCCGATGACTCAGAGGAGTCTGAAAAGGTGGCCGACAATCTAGTATGTACTAGTTTGTGGATGACACTGTACAGAAAAGAGGCCGAATGGCGTGAAGTTGAAATGCATTAGCCAGGAGGATGGACAAGCGTTGTTGGCAGAGATACATGGAAGGGTGTGTGGCTCGCACCTGGGATCAAGAGCACTTGTCGGGAAATCTTTTGGGCAAGGATTCTATTGGCCCACCACCCTCCGGGATGCATTTGAGCTCGTCACTAAGTATGAAGCATGCCAGTTCCACTCCAAGAATATTCATCAGCCTGCTCAAGCCCTTCGAACAATCCCTTTATCCTGGCCTTTCGCGGTCCGGGGGCTCAACATCTTGGGCCCCTTTCCCCGTGCTACCGGGGGCTTTGAATTCTCATACGTGGCAATTGACAAGTTTACAAAGTGGCCAAAAGTAGAGCCACTGAGGAAGGCGACTGTGCAGTCAGCTATCAAGTTCTTTAAAGGATTGGTGTGTGGAGTACCCAACTGGGTGATCACCAACAATGGCACTCAGTTCACAAGCACGCCTTCATGCAGTACATCCAGAGCCTTGGAAGCAAGGTCTCTTTCGCCTCTGTCACACATCCAATGAGCAATAGACGGGCTGAAAGGATGAACACTGAACTGCTGCGTGGGCTCAAGACAAGAACTTTTGATAAGTTGTGAAAATGCGGCCGGTGCTGACTTGATGATTTGCCGGTGGTTCTTTGGTCAATCAGAACGACACCAAATCAAGCTACTGGCCAGACTCCCTTCTCCCTAGTATATGGTGCAGAAGCAGTACTCCCTATGGCACTCGAGTACTTGCCTACAATGAAGTAGCACAAGAGCAGCCATGGCATGACGATGTCGCGCTCCTCGAGGAGGATCGTCTCCGGGCAGCTGTACGTCTGTTGCATGATACCAGCAAGCCCTCTGCCGCTATCACAGCCGCAGGGTTCACGCCCGGAGCCTTAAGGAAGGCAACCTTGTCCTTAGGAGCGTTCAGTCCACCAAGGGTGCAAACAAGTTGACACCAAAGTGGGAAGGCCCTTACCGGGTAGTACGTGTCACCAGACCTGGCGCAATCCATCTGGAGACCAAAGATGGCATCCCAATGCAAAAGTCATGTAATATTGAGCATCTTCACAAGTTCTACCCGTAAGGGGCGGTTGTCGGGCCTTGACCTAACAACTTGTTCTGTACAAGCATAGCCTCTGGGACTTGTAACCCTTTGTATAAAGCCAGGCGCAGGCCCTGTGCGTAGTTGAATAAAATGAAGTGTTTTCACAAAACTTGCATGCATGACTTCTTGCGTGTTTAAGTATTATCTTATTGTGATTACACTAGTTTTTAGATAAGGTGTCTGACATACTACAAAGGGCCATATGTTTTTCCCTCTCTCTTTTCTCCTTTGATGAAAACAGAAGGATTTCCTCACGAGCAACTTCCCCGGGAGGAGGATATAAGCAAGCAAGCCCGTGCATTTGGTTCTCAAAAACCCTCTCTTACATAAGACGATAAGAAGAAGAACAAAGAGAGATAAGTTCACTTTGTTACATCCCACCATTCCATGTTATACCTATGTATGAGAAACTTGCACGTGAGGAAACCTTGTCACATCTATCATTCGTGCTCCTGTCCTTGATTCGAGTTCACTCGACAAGGCTGGTTGAAGCTGTGTTTGGCGAGGTTGGCAAGGGATTGGCCCTTATTCACACTGCTAGCCCGTTTTCGAGCTCACTAAACGCGGTTTGGTAGTAGCACTCAAAGTTGGACGTATAGGTGCCTAGGATGTCGGGAATAAGCTGTGACCCACACAGTGGCGACCAGCGTGCATGCGTGCTAGGAGCAGTTCGTGTAGGGGACAAGTGCGTGTGTGTGTGTGTGTGCCAAGAGCGGTCCATGCAGGGCACGAACGTGTGTGTGCATATGTGTCTGTACGTCTGCGTGCATGGGTGTGTTAGTTCGCACAATTGGCGTGGGTGTGTCCGCGTCAAGGTGCTGGACCCGGCTGCACCGAGCGCGTGCATGAGCTATGGAGCGTGGGACATGGCGAGTGTGTGAGTGGGGTGCGTTGAGAGCATGACATGGAGCATTAGTGCACGCACATATAAGTGCCCCTCCCTCCCGTGTATTGTACCAAGCGGATCGAGTTCGTGCTCGAGGAGAAGAACAAAAAAGCCGTCGGTGCGGCGAGGTGTATGTGCGCCACCAAATTCTCTGTGTCCATTCTCCCGTTGTGTCTTGTTATCTCCAGTGATCTCCAGTGCACCGTGAGTCCATTTTAGCTAACATGGAGACACCAACGACCAACACACCCTAAGCAAACGATCATGACCTGAACGGCAAATGCCTTCTTCAAGTTTGTTTGTATCCAAATTCCAACACCCCCAGCAGCAGCTACTCACCAGTCAGTTACGCGGCTGTTGTGATTTGTCCATGGTTTGAGTTTGTGGGTTTAATCCAAAACTTGGAAATAATTTGAGCTGGATTGGGTGGAAAATACATATAGTTTGGTTTGGTGTAGATTCTAGCTATAAGTTTTTGGTTTGGATTGGTTTGGATGTTGGAGCTATACTCATACAGTTTGTACTGGTTTTGGTCTGGATGTCAAACTATTCCCAGGTCTACTTGTGGGCGTCTGGGTTGCCTTCCCGGTTGATTCTTATTTTTCAATTTTTCCTAATATTCCAAAACTGAGAGAAAATATTTTTGCGGATTTTTCGGAGACCGTTTACTTACCGTATCACATACCTCTTCTTTTTCAGGGTACTGGAGCGTTCTAGAAGGTTTCTTTTATGTGTTCCTCCGGTGTCATGGTTTGGATAATCTTAGTTTCAACATTAATGGCATACGTGAAATATAGTGTTTAATTCTTTGTCCATTGATCACCTTTGGGTTGGTACCTTCGGCATTAGTAATCTTGATAGCTCTAGAGCGATAAATTTCTTCGATGATATATGGTCCTTCCCATTTGGAAAGAAGTTTTCCTGCAAAAAATCTAAAATGAGAATTGTACAATAGAACATGTTCACCAAATTTGAATTCCCACATTTGGATTCTTTTGTCATGCCTCTTAACCTTTTCTTTAAATAGTTTAGCATTTTCATAAGCTTGGGTTCTCCATTCATCTAGTGGGCTAATATCTAATAACCTATTTTCACCAGCAAGTTTGAAATCATAATTGAGTTCTTTAATTGCCCAATATGCTTTATGTTCTAACTCAAGAGGAAAATGACAAGCTTTTCCATAAATCATTTTATATGGAGACATGCCCATATGATTTTTGTAAGTTGTTCTATAGGCCCAAAGTGCATCATCAAGTTTCTTAGACCAATTCTTTCAGGACCTATTGATAGTGTTTTGTAATATTAATTTTATTTCTCAATTGCTAAGTTCAACTTGACCACTAGATTGAGGATGATAAGGTGATGCAATTCTATGGTTAACATCATATTTAGCAAGCAACTTATTGAAAGTAGCATGAATAAAGTGTGAACCACCGTTAGTCATTAAATATCTAGGAACTCCAAACCTCGGGAAGATCGTTTCTTTAAGCATTTTAATGGAGTTGTTATGATCAACACTACTAGTTGAAATAGCTTCTACCCACTTAGTGACATAATCAACAACAACCGAAATATGTGTATACCCGTTAGAGGAAGGAAAAGGTCCCATATAATCGAAGCCCCAAACATCAAATGGTTCAATAAGAAGTGAATAATTCATTGGAATTTCCTAACGCTTACTAATATTGCCAATTCTTTGACATTCATCACAAGATAAGACAAACTTACTAGCATCTATAAAAAGAGTAGGCCAATAGAAACCAGATTGTAGCACCTTGTGTCTAGTTATATCTCTCGCATGATGTCCTCTGTAGGCTTCGGAGTGACATTTCCATAGGATTTGTCCCTGTTCATGCTCACATACACAACGTCTTCGTCTAATAATACCATCTACTCATTCTTTATACAAATGTGGGTCATCCCAAAAGTAATGTCTTATGTCAAAGAAGAAAATTTTCTTTTGTTGGTATGTGAAACTAGGTAGTATAAATTTAGCAACAATGTAATTAGCATAGTGAGCATACCAAGGAGTACTATGAGAAGCATTTATGACATATAGTTTTTCATCAGGGAAATTATCATCAATAGGTAGTGGGCCATCAAGAATATTTTCTAACCTAGACAAGTTATTAGCTACGGGGTTCTTAGCTCCTTTCCTATCAGTGATATGTAAGTCAAATTCCTATAGTAAGAGAACCCACCTAATGAGTCTAGGTTTAACATCTTTCTTTTCCATAAGATATTTTATAGCAGCATGATCAATGTGAACAATTACTTTGGAATCAACAATGTAAGATCTGAATTTATCACAAGCAAACACAACTGTTAAAAATTCTTTCTTAGTAGTAACATAATTTCTTTGGGCATTGTCTAGAGTTTTACTAGCATAGTGGATAATATTTAATTTCTTATCAACTCTTTGTCCTAGAACAACACCATCAGTATAATCACTAGCATCACACATAAATTCAAAAGGCAAGCTCCTATCCTAGGTGGTTGAACAATAGGTGCAGAAGTTAAGGCTTTCGTAAGTGCTTCAAAGGCTTCTACACAATCACCATCCAAAACAAATGGAACATCCTTTTGTACAAGATTAGTAAGAGGCCTAAATTTTTTAGAGAAGTCTTTAATGAACCTCGTATAGAAACCAGCATGATTGAGGAAAGTACGAATACCTTTAATGTCTTTAGTACATGGCATTTTCTCAATTGCATCAACTTTAGCTTTATCCACCTCAATACGCCGTTCAAAAATTTTATGCCCAAGATAATGCCTTCATTAACCATAAAGTGGCACTTCTCCCAATTCAAGACAAGATTGGTTCACATCTCTGCAAAACTCGATCAAGGTTGCTTAAGAAATTATCAAAGAAGTTTTGTAAATGGAAAAATAATCCATGAAAAGCTCAACAATCTTTTCACAAAAATCAGAGAATATAGCAGTCATACATCTTTGAAAGGTAGCAGGTGCATTACATAAACCAAAGGCCATACGTCTATAAGGATAAGTTCCAAAAGGGCAAGTAAAGGTGGTTTTCTCTTGATCAGGTTGTGATACAGGTATTTGAGAGAAACCAGAATATCCATCAAGAAAACAAAAGTGCGCGTGCTTTGACAATATTTCTAACATTTGATCAATGAAAGGCAGAAGGTAATGATCTTTTCTAGTAGCTTTATTAAATTTTTAAAATTACCATTCTATAACCAGTCACTATTCTTTGCGGAGTAAGTTCATTTTTATCATTAGGAACAACAGTGATACCTCCTTTCTTAGGGGCACAATGAATAGGACTTACCAATCTACTATCAGCTATGGGATAGATTATACCTGCTTTCAGAAGTTTTAGTATTTCAGTTCTTACCACTTCTTTCATCTTAGGATTCAATCGTCGTTGGTGATCAAGAACAGGTTTAGCATCAGGTTCCATATTAATCTTGTGCTGACAGAGAGTGGGACTAATGCCCTTAAGACCATCAAGAGTATATCCAATAGCAGCACAGTGCTTCCTCATAATTTTTAATAATCTCTCTTCTTTGTGTTCTAAAAGGTTAGCACTAATAATAATAGGATGTATCTTTTTCTCATCAAGATAAGCATACTTCACAGTCTCAGGCAATTGCTTTAATTCAAACACATGATCACCTTTAGGTGGAGGAGGACCTCCTAGAGTTTCAATAGGAAAATTGTGTTTAAGGATAGGTTGTTGTTCAAAGAATATTTTATCTCTTTCATTTCTTTCATGCAAGTGCATATAATTCTCATAGTCTAGCAAGTATTGTTCTAGTGGATCAGTAGGAGGTGTGGCAATAGAAGAAAACCAATTATTACATCCTTACTAGGTAATTCTTTATCATGAGGTTGTCTACGAAACTTAGAGAAATTAAACTCATGAGACACATCACCAAAATTAACACTTATGATTTCTTTATGGCAATCTATGTTAGCATTGACAGTGTTCAAGAAAGGTCTACCAAAAATTATGGGACAAAAATCATCTTGTGGGGAACCAAGAACTAGAAAATCAGTAGGGTATTTTGTTTTCCCACACAAGACTTCAACATCTCTAACAATCCCAAGTGGTGTGATGACATCTCTATTAGCAAGTTTAATAGTGACATCTATGTCTTCTATTTCAGCGGGTGCTATATTATTCATAATTTTTTGGTATAAGGTAAAAGGAATAGCACTCACACTAGCACCGAAATCACATAAACCATGATAACAATGATCTCCTATTTTAACCGAGACAACATGCATGCCAACAATAGGCTTGTTCTTATATTTAGTGTCGGGATTGGCAATTCTAGCGGCTTCATCACAAAAGTAAATAACATGCCCATAAATATTTTCGGCCAAGAGATCTTTAACCATAGCAACACTAGGTTCTACCTTAATTTGTTCAAAGGGTTTAGGTGCTTTAATATTACTTTCGCGAACAATTGTAAGGTGGATTCCACCGTGTATTAATCAACAGTACAATGGTACAATTTATACACAAGAGATTACAACAGCAGGAGCGCCACAGGTGGGCGACGTGCGTAACAGACACACCATAGGCGTGCGTCGTGGAGAGCTATCTAGTGGTGCCGGATGACTTGGTCAAGTAGGTTTTGCGGTAGTCGTGGTGGCCATTTTCTAGCAGCCCCCTACAGTTGAAATGGGGTCTTCGATGACGTTCAGGCTGGATCTGAACTCGAGGAAGAAGCTGGTCGGCAGCCCTTTCGTGAATACACCGGCAAACTGCAAGGATGATGGAACATGGAGAACACAAACATCTCCAAAGGCCACACGATCACGAAAGAAATGTAGATCGATCCCCACGTGCTTGGTTCGTTGGTGTTGGATTGGGTTGGAGGAGATGTACATGGTGGATATGTTGTCGCAGTAGACAATCGTTGCACATTCAGGCGGCCGCCCAATCTCCTGCAGAAGTTGGCAAAACCAGTATGACTCAGCGACTACATTTTCAATCGCCCGATACTCCGCCTCCATGCTGGAGCGAGACACCATCAATTATCGCTTCGACGACCATGAGATGAAGTTGTTACCAAGGTACATGCAATACCCTGAGGTGGATCAGCGGGTGTTAGGGCACCCTGCCCAATCGGCATCGATGTACGCCAGGAGTTGAGACAACGACGATGGCCAGAGATGGAGCCCAAGATGCACAGTCCCGCGGAGGTAGCAAAGGATGCGCTTGAGAAGCGCAACATGGGGAGCGCGGGGCGAGTGCATAACCAGGCAGACCTGCTAGACGACATAGGCGATGTCAGGGCACATAAAGCATGAGATAGTGCGTCAGCGAGGCTGTGGAAGAGCGACCGGTCTGGAGCGGGAGCATCGGCGGTGGCGTAGAGTTTAACTTTAGTGTTGGCGGGGGTGGCTATGGGGTTGCAATTTAGCATGGAGGTGCAGTCGAGGATCTCGAGTGTGTACTGTTGCTGTGAGAGGAAGAGGCCGCGCGCGCTACACTGGACGTTAATGCCAAGAAAGTGATGTAAAGCGCCAAGGTTGGTCATGGAGAACTCGGTGGTGAGCGCGGTGGTGATAGAGGCGATCATGTCGGGGGTGCTGGTGGTGAGAATTATGTCGTCGACATACAGAAGGAGGTAGGCGACCGCCGAGCCACGCCGAAGGATGAAGAGTGAGGAGTCACTCCGTGAAGCCACGAAACCCAGCGTGAGGAGGAACAAGGTGAACCGCTGAAACCATGCTTGAGGCACCTGTTTAAGCCCGTCCAAGGACTTGTGAAGTTTGCACACGGTCGTGGGGTGTCCAGTGTCGATGAAGCCGATGGGTTGCTGACTGTAGATGACCTCGTCGAGCGTCCCATTGAGGAACGCATTCTTGAAGTCGAGCTGGTTGTTGGCCAGTTGTTGCTAACGATGATGCTCAAGATGACGCGACTAGTGGCTAGCTTCACCGCCGGACTGAAAGTCTTGCCGTAGTACACGCCAGGCTGCTGGGTGAAACCCTGAAGCATCCAAAGTGATTTGTAGCGAGCGAGGGATCCATCGAGATGCAGCTTATGACAAAGAGCCACTTCCCGGACACAAAATTGACACCTGCGGGACAAGCAACAAAAGACCACATGTTGTTTTGCACCAAGGCATTAAATTCTTCAAGCATAGCATTATACCAGTTAGGGTCTTTGAGGGCAATTTTGTAGTTGGGTGGGATGGGTGAGATAGAGGAGGGAGACGTGGTCAGTATCATAAGTTTTCGAGGTTGAAGAAAGCCGGACTTGGCTCTCATATGCATGTTATGGAGATTTTTTTGGAGGGACTACTAGAATGGCGCGAGGTGGGAGGCGGCATGGGGGAGGCATATTAGGAGAGGAAGGCTGGGAGTTGGTGGGGTCAAGGGTGGACAGCGAACCAGCTAGCGAGCCGAGAGCGGGTGAGGCTGGCATGTGATCCGAAGGAGATGCACAGGGCCCGGGCACCTCGGGAGGGGGTGGGGCAGGTGCGGTCGTGGGGGCATGATCCGAGGGAGCGGCGGGTGCTGGTGGGAATCTGGCAGTACAAGGAGGCGGGATTGGTGGGGCGTGGGACTCCAGGAGGATAGAGAGATGGGTGCGGCTCGAATCGGGCATGGCACCAACGGTGGATGCGGCGGTGTGGTCAATTGGGAGAGCACTAAAGGGATACTGAATCTCATCAAATATGACATGGAGAGAAGTGATAACGCGTCTGGTAGCAATGTCAAGGCATCGATAGACCTTGTGCTCAAGCGGCTGGCCAAGGAGCACACAACACACAGAACGTGGGGCAAGTTCATGCGGCATGGTGGCGTAGGTGTTAGGAAAACAGAGGCAGCCAAAAGTACATAGCGCTGAGTAGTTGGGGGCCGTACCAAAGAGGATGAAGTATGGAATATTGTTGTCGATGGCTCGAGAGGAATGAACATTAAGAAGAAACGTGGCTGTGTGTAAAGCTTCAACCCAAAATGGTGCGGGCATCTGGGCTTGAAGGAGAAGAGTGTGTAGGATATTGTTTGTGGAGCGTATTGCACGCTCCGCTTTTCCATTTTGTGGTGATGTTTGTGGCCAAGAGAGATAGAGGGCAACACCGCGATCGGAGAAGAAGGTGAGGAGGCGAACGTTCAAGAATTCGCCATCGTTTTCGCACTGCATGCACTGAATATACACATGGAATTGCGTGAGTACATACATGTAAAAATGTTCGAGAGTGGCAGTGGCATCGGATTTATGGCAAAGAGGAAAACTCCACGAAAAATGTGTGAAATCATCCACAATGAGCAAGTAATATTTAAAACCAAAGAAGCTCGCTATTGGGGAGGTCCATAGATCACAGTGGACCAACTGAAAGGGAATGTAGTAAATGTTATTGATTCGGGAAAGGGAAGGTGAGCTTGGTGACCGAGCTGACAAGCTTCACAAGCACCGCATGGGTGGACTGGTTTATTACTAGAGGGTAAAATTATTTGCTAAACGTGAAAAGGAGGCTGCGCTAGGGTGTTCGAGCCGTCGATGGAATAAATTTCTAATGTGCACAGAGAGCGTTGTTGAAGAGCGCGTGCTGATGTTGCCGGAGAACATGTAGAGCTGGCCGTATCTACTACAGCTCATGAGCGGGGTCGAGGTGGCTATATCCTTCACAACAAAGCCAAATGGTTAAAACTGAATTGAGACAAAATTATCAATGCAAAAACGACAAACGGAAATCAGATTTGTAACTACACGAGGAGAGTAGAGAATATTGTTGAGGTAGAAGGGGCGGGAGGTGAGTTTGGCCGAACTAGTGGTAGTAATAGGAAGATGGGACCCGTCACCGACAATAATACTAGATGAAGAAAACTTTGATGGAGAACAAAACATGTCGCAGAGGCGCCATAGTTGAGGTACCAGTCATCGTAGCCGCCGGGTTGTTGCTGCTACTGCATGGACAAGTTGTGCATGGCGGCAATCAAGCCAGCTTGCTCCCACAACGGTTGCGGTAGCGGAGGATGAGTCGAGGAAGAGGCCGCGCCGTGGTAGGTCATGGGGGAGGCATAAGCAGGGTTACTGGGTCGCAGCCCGAGCACTCCTACGGCGTTAGGAGGCACCCGAGGCGCATGCCCTTCAGGAGGAAAAGGCACACCCCAGGGTGCAAAGTACCCTATCCAGGGGGTCTGGCCCACCGGTATGAGATGAGCCTGCCCACAGCCACCCATGTTGCCGCCGGTGTAGTTGTCGCGCCTCTAGCAACGCCCTTGGATGCGCCCGCGAGTCTGGGACCCGCCGTGCTCCACCGGTTCCTTGTCGCGGTTGCATGGAGGGGTGGCGAATGATCCATCGAAGCTAGGTCCGTCGGAACCATTGCCCGAGCCACCGCCCAAGCTACCGCCGATCCTGATGGTGAGGGTCGCCGTGCGCTCAGAGTGGTCGCGGACATCGAGGAAGATCTCCTTGAGAAGGAGTCGAGACCGCGCTTGGACGAATGTGGCGAAAGGAGTTTGCGTCGGCAACACAGTGGCAATGATCTAGTACCTGCACGAGAGCCCACGAAGCAGCTGCAAGGTCAGGGCGCGATGTGTGTTGGGAAATGTAGCATGCAATTTCAAAATAATCAGTCGCTCACACAAGATCTATCTAGGAGATGCATAGCAACGAGAGGGGGAGAGTGTGTCCATGTACCCCCGTAGACCAAAAAGCGGAATCGTTTGTTAACGCGGTTGACGTAGTCGAACTTCTTCTCGTTCCGACAGATCAAGCACCGAACGTATGACACCTCCGAGTTCTACACACGTTCAGCTCGATGATGTCCCTCAAACTCTTGATCTAGCAAAGTGTCGAGGGAGAGTTGCGTCAGCACGACGGCGTGGTGATGGTGATGGTGAAGTGATCCGCGCATGGCTTTGCCTAAGCACTACGTGAATATGACCGGAGGCGTAAACTGTGGAGGGGGGCGCCGCACACGACTAGGAATAGTTGATGTGTGTTCTAGGCGCCCTCTGCCCACATATATAAAAGAGGGAGGGGGAGGGAGGCAGCCCTAGGCACGCCCAAGTAGGAGGAATACTACTTTGGTTCCTAGTCCAAGTCGGCCTCCCCCCTTTCCTTTTACCGGAAGGGGGAGAAGGGAAAAGAGGGGGAGGAAGGAAAGAGGGGGGCACCGCCCCTCCTCCTACTCCAATTCGGCCTCCTTCCTTGGGGGGGGCACCCCTTCTGGGCTGGTGTGCTCCCCTCCTATGGCCCATATGTCCCATATCTTCCCCCGAGGGGTTCCGGTAACCCCCCCCCACCCCCACCCCCATTACTCCGATATGAACCTAATACATTCCGGAACACTTCTGGTGTCTGAATACTACATCCAATATATCAATATGTACCTCTTGATTATTTCGAGACTCCTCATCATGTCCGTGATCTCATCTGGGACTCCAAACAACATTCGGTTACCAATCACATAACTCATATAATACAAAAATCATCATCGAACGTTAAGTGTGCGGACCCTACGGCTTCAAGAACTATGTAGACATGACCGAGACACCTCTCCGGTCAATAACCAATAGCTGAACCTGGATGCTCATATTGGTTCCTACATATTCTACGAAGTTCTTTATCGGTCGATCTCAACAACATCGAACATAATCTTTTCAGTTCTGAAGTTTATTTCCCTGCCAAATGTTACTGCAAGGTAATCTTTCCCTTCAGCTGGCTCCTCCCTTGGTTGATCCCTTGGAAAGTGATAGTATTCTTCAGGTCCTCATCAGGAATTTGGAGTTTCTTTAGCACATAAGGGGAAATCAGATTCAACCCTGCCCTGCCGTCAACCAAAATCTTAGTGACCTTGAGGTTGTGGATTGTTGGCAAAACCAACAACGGCAAGCATCCAACCATGGTAGTGCGATCTGGATGATGCTTAATGTCAAAGATGATAGGCGTGCGGTGCCACTTAAGTTGTTCTCGAGCACTTGCCACTGGTTCGGCAGCATTAACCTCACGCATCCACTGCTTGAGCTGGCGGTGAGAGGAGTGCAAAGATGCACCTCTGTCAATGCACATCGCCCTAGTAGCTATCTGAAACTCCTATTCACTAGTCTCGTCATCCTCCTCCTCATTTTAATCCTCATTTTCCTTCTTCTCATGGCCCCTGGCGGGTTTATCTTTCTGCTAATCAAGCTTGCCGCAGTGTTCGTTACGGCCACCTCTGTCACATCACCAGTTCATGCCTTGCTTCTTTTTGCTTTAGCATCCATGCATCATGTTTAAATTTTATGAAACTTGAAATGGGGATTGCCTAAACCCTAGCATCAAAGGAATTCACTAGGTTCAACTAAAATATTTTCAGTGAATTCCAAATGGCTTTCAAAAATGTTCATCATTTCTGGAAAATGCTAGAACCATAACCAGAGGTGTTGCACATTTTTCCATGACATATTTGGTCAGTGAATTAAATCATATAGTATTTGCAATTGGGCATTTAAATGCTATATATTATTTTAAGTGCTCAACTAATTCTGAACTTAAGTGTGGGCTGCTAGGAATAATCCTAACAGAGCCCACAACTATTTTCAGGATTTTTGGAAACGTTTTTTATTTTTAATAAAGCCACAAAGTTGCAGAAAAATAGAAAACAGGAAACAAAAAAGAGAGAGAGAGAGACTTACCTAGCTTACCTGGACGACCCAGTAGGCAGCCCACCTGGCCGGCCCAGCCCAGCACCGCTGCCAGTCATCACCTACCTCTGCCAGTAGGCAGAGGAGGGACACCGCGATGCCGCCGCGCTTGCCACACCACCACCCTGCCTGTCTGCCATCGTTCGCGCCAGCGTGACACCTCGAAGCGCCTCTGCGGCACCGCCCCGACCCCGTGGACACCTCACAGGCGCCCCTGCCTCTCTCCCTCGCTCTCTCCCACGATGGCCGACGCTGCCGTAGTCTCACCGTCGCCATACCCGTGCCCTCCGCCGTCTTCGTGCCACGCCACCGTGTCCAGGAGCTCCGCCGCCCTCCTCTCCGTTGAGAGGAACGAGCCCCGAGCGCTCGCTTGCCCTGGAGTTACCGCCTCGTCCTCGTCTTTGCTGAGCGCCGCCGGAGATCCCTTTCGCCGTCACCACTGCTTCAGCTCGTCCCCGACCTTGCCGTCTAGCTCGTCGCAACCGTTGTGAGCTCAGCTACATTCCCATCCTCTCCGTTCTTGCTATCGTCCTCTGCATCGACTGCACGAAGCTCAACCGCCCGCGTCGCCGCCCGCGTCGTCGCCGGTCATGCTCCGGTGACCATATGGTCCCGGGATTGTGTCCAACGCACTCCCCGCAACGCGTAGGAGCCGTAGATGCTAGCGCCGCCCTTCCTAGGCCACTGTAGCAACGAGCCCGAGCTCACCCGAGCTCCGGCGACTGCCAAGGTCGTCGCCGGCGTCATTCCCGGCCTCCCCGAGCTCCACTTCCACCCCCAAACGACGCGGCTCGCTTCCAGCTCCCCGTAGATGGTCTCGGCCGCCCGTTTGGTCGCCGGAGACGCAAACCCGAGCCCCTCCACCCCGTCTGGCCTCGCCGGCGTCATGTCGCCGGTGGGTTTGACCCCCGCTGACTGTTGACCAGTGGGCCCAGTTTGACCCTTGGGTCCATGACAGGTAGGGCCCACCCTGCTAACTAACCCAGGATTAGCGCTAACTAAATTTAGTTAGTTTAACTAACTACTGACAGACGGGACCCACTGGTCAGTTTGACCTGGGCCGCCCGTTGACCTGCTGACATCACTAATACGTCATGCTGACACAGTAAATGTTTTCAGGAGTTTTAAATAAATCAGAAATGATTTATTTATCTCAGAAAATATCCAAAACTTCTAAAAATCATATAAAATCAACCGTAACTCCAAATGAAATAAATTATATATGAAAAATGATCAGAAAAATCCAATCTATCCATCTGTACCATTTTCATGCATGTTAGAACAATTTTTGTTCACTGTTAGGTCAATCAATTAAATGGCATTTGAATAATCACATATGGAGTTTGAATTTGAATCTTGTATTCAAACCAACTTCATTTAATCTGTTGCTAGTTGCATTAGCTCAAACCATAGCATATTGCCATGTCACATTCATGCATCATATTGTTGCATTGCATTGATTGTGTTCTCCCTTGTTTGCCGGTATTTGTCCTCTCTCAGTAGACGATGTTCCGACGATGAGTTCGACGACACCGATGAAGAACTATACTATCTTCAGAAGTGCCAGGCAAGCAAAAACCCCTTGTTCATTCTGATACAATCCTACTCTCTCGCTCCTGCTCTCTTTTACTGTATTAGGACAACACCGATTCATTTGTTACTTGCTGCGGTAGCTGAACCCCTTTATCCTTTGCATGACCTGTCATTGCCACAGTAAATAGATGAAACCCACTAGCATGAGTAGGAGTTGTTTGAGCCCTATTGTGCCTACTCATTCATGCTTGTTGTCATGCCTGCTACTGCTTAGAGTTGAGTCAGGTCTGATTCATCGGGGATGAATCAGAGGTGTGTGAACATGTCCTACTGTTGAGAGCTAACTGTGTGAACACGATTTGGTAAAGGTAGCGGTGAGAGGCCATGTAGGAGTATATGGTGGGTTGTCTCATTGCAGCCGTCCTCAGGAACTGAGTTCTGTGTTTGTGATCCATGACCAGTTACTACCACGCATTGAAATGCTTAAGTGCCCCTCTCGACTTATTAATCAACTCGATCTCTGTCCAGGAGTTGCAACTAGTTTCTGGTGTTTGTAGGTAGTGTTAGTAGTCTACCAAGTGGCACCCGGTACAGGTGGGCTTGGGACAGACTAGGCACAGTGGCACGGTGTACCAAGTGGCACCCAGATGGTGGGCTTGGGAACCCTGCTCACATCGTTTGGGGCCGTGAGCGACACCCCGGCCGGATCTCCTTGCGGATGGAACCCGAATAGGCGATAAACCTGGACGAGAGACTTGTGTGGTTAGTCAGGTCGTGGCCGACACCCTTTCTGGGCTTCCGCTTGAAGGTTGCCGAGTACATGTCGTGTAAACGGCGGTAAGTGGTGAGAGCTTGTGTGAAGAAGTACACCCCTGCAGGGTTAACACTATCTATTCGAATAGTCGTGTCCGCGGTAAAGGACTTCTGGGTTGCCTGTACAGTTCATAGACAAGTGAAAGTGGATACTCTAAAATGCGCAAGATAAGTGTGAGTGCTACGGATGGCGTTCTCGTAGGAAGACGGGAGCGAATCCATAGTGGTGTATTGATATGGTGAATATGTGGACTTGTGTGCGCCACCTCAAAAGAGTTACTCGCAGTCGTAGTTCAGGATAGCCACTGAGTCAAAGCTGGCTTGCTGCAGTTAAACCCCACCACCCCCTTTGTTGATAATGATGCATATGTAGTTAGTTCTGATGTAAGTCTTGCTGGGTACATTTGTACTCACGTTGCTTAATTTATGTTTTTGCAGAGAGACTTCAGTCTCGCTAGTAGTACCGCGTGGACTTCGACGTTTAGCTTGTTACCTCAGCTACGATCTTGTGCCCTCAGCAGGATCTGATAGACAGTCAGGCTTCTCAGCCTTTTTCATCTGTAGATGTCTGTACTCAGACATGTTAAGCTTCCGCTTGTGCTTGACTTGTGTGCTCTGAATGCTGGGTCATGAGACCCATGTTTGTAATATCTCGCTCCTCGGAGCCTATTGAATAAATACTTGAGTTGTAGAGTCTTGTTGTGATGCCATGTTGTATTTGCACATATCGAGCATATTGTGTGTATGTTATTGAAATGCTTGGTATGTGTGGGATCTGACTATCTAGTTGTTTATCCTTAGTAGCCTCTCTTACCGGGAAATGTCTCCTAGTGTTTCCACTGAGCCATGGTAGCTTGCTACTGCTCCGGAACACTTAGGTTGGCCGGCATGTGTCCTTCTTCGTTCCTGTGTCTGTCCCCTCGGGGAAATGTCACGCTATGAATTTCGGAGTCCTGTTAGCCCGCTATAGCTCGGTTCACCGGAGTCCTGCTAGCCCAGTGCTACAGCCTGGATTCACTCGCTGATGACCGACACGTTCGTTGTTTGGTCATGTATGCCTGTCCCTGTAAGTTAGTGCCACTTTGGGTTCACGACTAGCCATGTCAGCCCGGGTTCTTTGTCATATGGATGCTAGCGGCACTATCATATACGTGAGCCAAAAGGCGCAAACGGTCCCGGGCCAGGTAAGGTGGCACCCGTGGGAATACCATGCGTGAGGCCGCAAAGTGATATGATGTGTTACATGCTAGATCGGTGTGACTTAGGATCGGGGTCCTGACAACCTCGTCCTTTCCCGCCAACACTGTTCTGGCCTCTCTCTTTCTCGGGCAATTCATACTTAGCCTTCTGCTTCTCAACCAATTGTTCAACTTGCTTGCAATCTTGAAGATCATGACCCTTGGTCCTATGAATCTTGTAGTATGGATCGTCGGACTTGCCGGTTTTCTCAGTAGCCGCTGCCACCCGGCAGTAACCGCAAGTAGCAGCTTACTTGTCGGACATATCAGTTTTTGCCTTCTTGCCGGTGCTAAGATCATAGTAACCCTCAACGGCCATCACTGCTTTCTCCTTTCGCTTCTTGTTGCTCTTTCTATTCTTCTTCCTGGGGGTGGTAGGGTCATCATCGTCTTCTGAATCGACTTTGACACCAACCTCATCTTCTGGAAGCCTTCTTCCTTTCAGCACGAGCGCACTTATCCGCCAACGTATAAAGTTTACTGGTGGTTTTTGGAAACCAAACATTCATCTTGCCCTGCATCCTGCGGTTGCGCACATTTGTTGGGAATGCGGCAATCATAGCTGTCGGGTGTATCTTTGGAATGTTACGGTGCACTCCGCTGAACCTCTACAAATACTTCAGCAAACTTTCCCCTTCTTTTTGTAGAAGGGTTTGCAGGTCACTAGGTTGCTCCGGTTCTTGATGGCCACCTATAAAGGCGCCAACGAACTCGTTGCACAAATCTACCCAAGAGGAAATGGAATCCTCCGGCAAGTGCATCAGCTAGGACCTCACATTTGGCTTGAGATCCAACAGGAAATAATTGGCAAGAACTTTTTCATCTCTCCTCCTCAGCGGATTGAGCGACAATTGTATAGATGCCCAAAAACTCTGCCGGGTTCAACTTCCCATCATAGGCAAGTCGGGCTTGAAGGTGCGAGATGATGGCCAATGGACTTGCCGCAGCTCACGAGTGAAGGTCGGACATCCTACCTCATAGGTACCCACCAGCACCAGGCACGGGTTTGTCGACATCGGCTCCATTATGCTTGTCGGGCATTCAATGGTGATGCAAGCATTCAATGGTGATGCGGGCATCTTCCTTCCTCGTGTCCTTCAACACTTGGTGTTGATCTTGCTGGAGTCGTGGGTCAGATGAGGCCATCGATGCCTCATCATGATCATCAACGTCTTGGGGTTGCTGAGTTTGTCGTGGCTGCCCTTGGGCGGGTTGCCATAGAGTGGACTGCACAGTGGGTGCGGACCTCCCATCTTGGCCACCGGCATTGCCTGCGGGCACCACGATAGCTCCGCACATGGCAACTTGTTGATCTCAGCAAATCCAAGGAGACTTTGGATGGTAGCTCACCATTCATCCATCTTGTCTACTACTGGAGGAAAGTTCAGCAACAACTGATCTCTCGCCACTGCTTTAGCCGCCATCTCTGGCATGGCATGGGAGGTAAAGCGTGACACCGCTCGACTTCTGGACGAGCCAGAAGGAGCGTTGTTGGGCTCCTGTCGTCTTGGGCCAATCGCCAGGGGAGTCCAGCGCAACCGGAGCTGTTCTTGATGACCAGGCTCTTGGTCAGCTGGGCTTTTCCTGTGCGGACACGATCGTTGCGGGTCGACGGTGCCGATCAGGGTCTTGTCATGCTTGCCCAGCATGGGACGAGGCGCGCGTCCTGTCTCCACCCCTCCAGGTAGTGTGGCCAGTGGATCTTGGCTCGCACCAGAGTGGGCGTCGACGCCGTGTTGGTTGAGCTCGTTGGTGGGGCGAAGAGGAAGAAGATGGGCATCTCTGTGACCGGCACCGGCGGAATTATGATTGGCAACATGTTGAAGAAGTTGGCTGCTCCCGCGGCCCCTGCTCTAGTCGCGGTGGGAGTTCTAGCAGCACCGCCCGTAGCGCTTGCCCTGCCCACAGCACCTACACCAGCGTGTGATGAAGCCTTCAAGGTGGAAGGATGCATTGCCACTCCGCTTCTCTTCTTGGGAGCCATGGATGATGAATATCGACGCACTGGCTACTGCTTTAGGTTCGTGCAAGAGATGCCCCCTACCTGGTGCGCCAAAGATGTCGGCGTGGAATCACAATCACCTATGGGGTAGGGGTGCCCCTTTGTGGTTCGGCAAGGGGACGATCACATTGCACAAAGAGCAGAAACAACATGGGACAACACGACGATGGTCAACTCTCTTTTACCCAGGTTCGGGCCGCTTTGCAGCATAAAACCCTACTCCTGCTATGGTGGATTCATCTGGAGGAGCATAAAGACACAACATGCTCTAGCCCGACAAGGATGCCTCAGGGGGAACAGCGTGTGTGTACAAGTGTTGGGGGATCTAAAATTCAAATCCTTTGCTAGGTTTCTTCAGGCCTCCTTTTATAGCTTAAGGGGCGACCAAAGTGACAAATCAGTCATTTTAGTCTGATTAGATAGCTAACAGTGCTACCATACCTAACTCTGGCGGTTAAGACAAAGTGCATTAAATGCACTGCTAGGTGTTGTGTTGAGGTTGAAGCCCGGCAAGCCTGCCGCGCCGCTTACCCATCTTCTCCTTATTAGGTTGACACACCTCGTAGACAGGTGTCAATAAAGATAATCTCTTTTCTTCCATGCTGCCACGTGCTTGAACGGATCCACCTAGTTGTTTGATAGCTTGACACCGCATTGATTAATGACTTGGGTACAATGAGGTGGAGCGGTGGCGTATAGGTTAAGGCCTGACGGCAAGAAGCCTGCCAGGTCATATGTCCATTTTGCATCATGCTTTTATATTGATATTGATTGCATTATGCGCTGTTATTACACATTTTATCACAATACTTATGCCTTTTCTCCCTTATTTTACAAGGTTTACATGAAGAGGGAGAATACCGACAACTGGAATTGTGGACTGGAAAGGAGCAAATATTAGAGACCTATTCTGGACAACTCCAAAAGTCTTGAAACTTCATGGATAATAGTTCGGAAAAGATAAAAAATATTGGGCGAGGAAAGCACCAGAGGGGGGCCACCTGCCATCCACGAGGGTGGAGGGCGCGCCCTACCCCCTGGGCGCGCCCTCCTCCTTGTGGGCCCCCTGGCAGGCCCCCGACGCCCATCTTCTACTATATGGTGTGTTTTGACCTGGAAAAAAAATAAGAAGGAAGCTTTCGGGATGAAGCGCCGCTCTCTCGAGGCGAAACCTGGGCAAAACCAATCTAGGGCTCCGGGAGAGCTGCTCTGCCGGGGAAACTTCCTTCCGTGAGGAGGAAATCATCGTCATCGTCATCACCATCGATTCTCTCATTAAGAGGGGGTCAATCTCCATCAACATCTTCACCAGCACCATCTCCTCTCAAACCCTAGTGGTGTGATCATGTGAATTTGGTATACGTTCGATATTTTGATGAGATGTATGTTGTCTTTCCTCTAGTGGTGTGATGTGAACGTCGACTACATGACACTTCACCATTGTTTGTGCCTAGGGGAAGGCATTGGGAAGTAATAAGTAGATGATGTGTTGCTAGAGTGACAGAAGCTTAAACCCTAGTTTATGCGTTGCTTCGTAAGGGGCTGATTTGGATCCATATGTTTCATGCTATCGTTAGATTTATCTTAATTCTTCTTTCGTAGTTGCAGATACTTGCGAGAGGGTTTAATCATAAGTGGGAGGCTTGTCCAAGGAAGGGCAACACCCAAGCACCAGTCCACCCACATATCAAATTATCAAAGTAACGAATGCGAATCATATGAGCATGATGAAAACTAACTTGACAATAATTCCCATGTGTCCTCGGGAGCGCTTTGCTTTATATAAGAGTTCGTCTAGGCTCCTCCTTTGCTACAAAAAGGATTGGGCCACCTTGCTGCACCTTGTTTACTTTTGTTACTTGTTACCCGTTACGAATTATCTTATCACACAACTATCTGTTACCGATAATTTCAGTGCTTACAGATAATAACTTCCTGAAAACCGCTTGTCATTTCCTTCTGCTCCTTGTTGGGTTCGACACTCTTACTTATCGAAAGGACCATGATAGATACCCTATACAATTGGTACATCAAGAGTCTTTTCTGGCACCGTTGCCGGGGAGTGAAGCACCTTTGGTGAGTGGAATTTGGTAAGGAAACATATATATATATATATATATATATATATATATATATATATATACAGACGGTCTATTCTGCTAATATTAGCAGAATAACTATTTTGCACACCACTTCCGCACTGCACGCTGAACGCAAGTGCACTGCATCTTCTTGACGACGAGCACTGCAATAGAGCACTGCAATAGAGACTAGTGAACTTCGTGTCGAAAAAAACTACACGCGGTGTTTTTTCGGTACTGTTCTCGCTCTAGTTTTTTAACCGTTTATCGGAACAAGGCGTATAATACACCATTGAAAAGCTATGGATTAGGCGCAACTTCGACATGTTGAATAGTTTTCGAGATTCCACACGGTTTAAGAGCAGTTTTGAAAATGGTGCGGCGGATGACGAGTGGCAGCGAGCTTTTTTCGCGTTTTTTTCTAAACCGCTTGTCGGAATGAAGCAAATGATACGCCGTTGGATAGATATCATCGAGGTGCATCTTTTCCATATATAAATCTTTCTCTAATTTGTTACGGTTATAGAGCAGTTTCAAATTTACTAAATCGTGGAATTCTGTTTTTTAAATTTTTTCAAATTTTCGATACTGCTTTTGCTCTAGTTTTTTAAACGTTTGTCGAAACGAGGCGTGTAATATATCGTTAAAAATATATGGACGAGTCGCAACTTTCATATATTGCAATGTTTTTGAGATTCCTTACGGTTTTAAGTTAATTTTGAAAATCGTGTGGCGGACGACGAGTGGCAGCTGCTGTTTTCGCGAAATTTTTACAAAGCGCTGCTCGGAATGATTCAAACGATACGCCGTTGAAAAGGTATCGATGAGGCGCAACTTCTTCATGTAGAACACTCTCTCTAATTCTTTACGGTTTAAGAGCAGTTTTAAATTTACCAAAATGCGGACACTGTTTTTTGCGACACACCAAATCGACGTGTGTACTTCATCCGACTGAAAACCGCACTGCATCAGACGGAATGCCGCACTGCATTAGACGGGTAAGAGAACTGCATGGTTTCTTTTATTCAAACATAATTTTTTCAAGACAATCATTCTTTTATTTTGTCGTCTTAGTAACATTTTTTCAGCACTTCACGTTGCGAGTAAGTGAACCGCAACACTACCAAGGGTGAGCCGCATGAGTATTTTGTTGTCTTTTTTTCATACACTGCTATTGGAGGGGACTGCATTAAAATTAACTTTTGCTTTTTTATATAACATGTGGCAATCTAATTAACCTCTCATAGAGTGTGTTTTACATGGGCAAAGAAGTGAACCCCATGGTCGAGAGAAATGTACTGCGACACTAGTAGTTAACTGCACTGTTTTTTTCTGCTCCTGATTTTGTTTTGTCCACTTTTTGTTGACGAGGCTAAACTCCGGTGATAAGGCGAGTGAACCACACTTATTCTTCATCAGAGACATAGTGAACTTCACGAGCAACAATTCTTCAGCTTTTTCTTTTTTATGTTTTCAACCGTGAGATTTTGTGGACACTCTGTTTTTCATGATACCAAAATCGACGAGTGAACTATATCGGGCAAAAAACTACACTGCATCAGACTGAAAACCGCACTGCATCCGACGAGCAACATTGTGCACCGTTGTTTGTATAGAAAATATTACATAGCGAGATGCAGTTTTTTATGGAGTGAACCTCTAGGCCCACCAAAGTGAACCATCCACTCCCATACTAGCAGGGCACACTTTCATTGTGTCTCTTCTGGTTTGGATCACAAGGAACAGAGTGAAGCACAATAGACAGAGTAGCGAACCTCTCAAAGAATGATGCAGTGCGGCTCACGTGGTGATGCAGTGTGGCTTGCATGGCGATGCAGTGCGGGAGGGGATGAACATGCCTCATGGAGGAAGCCACGATGGTGGAGGGAGAGTAGGAAGAAGGTCGAGCAGGGGTGAGGGTGTGGGTGCCACTCAACTCTTCTACAAAATGAAATGCAGTGATTTTAAAAAAATACAAATAGAGTCCTCATTTTTTGCGGAAAAAATCCTTAAAAACTAAATTAAAAAGCAATTGGGTCCATTTTTCCTCCCACACCGAACTGCATGTTGGAGGAGTCAAATTCCATGCCCAAGCATGTACCCGAACTTGCACTAGCAGCACCCATTTTTTCAATGGAACCAAGTATAGAACCCGTCCTTGGAGGTACCTTATAATTTCTTGTTGTACGAAATAGTTCAAAAATATGCACAATGAACCTCCCAGGTAGCGGAAACGAACTTCTGATATGCCCGCACACACATCTCAAAAACACACATCCAGCACGCGTCGTCCGCTGCTGAAAAACTGCACTGCTCCTATGCGGCCGCCGGCGGTCCTTCTGCACTGCTCACTGCACATGGGAGCCAAGGAGGAGGGAGAGGGGTAAGGGACGATTTTCCCTGTGAGATACCGTGGCTACAGATGGGTGTGGATGCAGGCGGACGGGGGGAGCCCTGACCTAGGACTTTGGGCGCATCTCTGCCAAGTGCACTGCTCGTCTCTGCAGGGCTGAACTACACGCGCCCTTGCACTAGAGATCTTGATCCGTCGTCTTCCAATGTCATGGCCGGTTGCATTTCGTCCCCGAGGGCGTGCTGCCAAAGGAACTACAAGCGGGCATGCTGCCGAACGGCTTGCCGTTGTTCTCCTGTCGGTGCTCGGTGAACTGCAAGCAAGGCGCGGCCCGTGCTCCATCCTGCTTGGCGCAGACGAGTCCCAGATCGGCAACCATGGAGGCTCATTCCTGTTGGGTGACAGAGAGATGAGAGAGAGGATGGCGAGGATAGATACAGGGGGAAAGGGTCTTGGTGGAGCTGCTTTCTCACCTAGCCGACAATGATTGCAAGGCCGCTGGAGGCGCGGGTCAGGGCGGAGGTGCTGGATCCGGAGCGAGGCAGCCAGGGATCTTGAAAATGAACCGCACATGGAGCACAAACGAACAACACGAACCGGAAGCCTGAAGAAGTAATCGGCGCGGGGGTGATTTGGTCAGCTCACGAGGCATGGTAGCTTCCATGGTCGTCTAGAAGATCAGATCATGGAATGGAGGGGGAAGGGGGGAGCTGCTGGCCGGAGAACATACCGGAGTGGAGTTGGTTGCTCCTCAGGACTACAGCTCGTGGCGATGGTGCGGTCGTCCTCGATCTGAGGAAGACGCTGGCGTGGGGCGGCCCGATGGGTGAAGGTCGTGCACAAATCGGTCCAGCCATTCACGAGCGTGGCGGTGGAGGTCCGATTTGTCTCCTCCCATGTGCGGCCTGGCGGTGGTGCCCGGATCCATCGCCAGGGGAGAGTGGGGCGGCGAGGAGGGGCGGCGACGGATCTGGCATAGGAGAGGATTGGGCGGAGTGGGAGGGGCCGAGGCCGCCTTGGATCTGGCGTAGGGGAAAGTGGGGCGGCGAGGAGGGGCGGGGACGGTGCAAGGCGAGCTGGGGCGCGGTGACCGGCGGCGGGGTGGCTCCGGCGGGGCTCCGACGCGTGGAAGAAGGTGGTAGGAGGGGGCGGTGGTTGGGTCAGGGATGGGTGGGGTGGGTCGCCGGTTGCATCGGGGGAGTGGGAGGATGGAGGGATGTGGGCTGTCGGGGCGTGGGGAGGAGAGAGAAGAAGGTGCGATGGGTGGGCGCAGTGCAGTTTCTTCGGGTTTTTTTGCAGTGTGAAAGTGTTAGCAGAATAAGCATTTTGGTGTGCATAATAAGGTCTTAAGGGGTGTTATCATAATAGACCCACTATATATATATGTATGTGTATATATATATATATATTATGCTGAAATTTGCTGTCACTTGTTACTATGGAAAATAATCCTTTGAGGGGCTTGTTTGGGGTATCTTCACCTCGAAAGGAAGAGCAAAGAGTTGCTCCTCAACCTACTGCACCCACTCAAAATATTTATTATGAAATTCCTTTGGGTATGATAGAGAAATTGCTAGCTAATCCTTATGCAGGAGATGGAACATTACATTTTGATATGCACCTAATCTATGTGGATGAAGTTTGTGGATTATTTAAGCTTGCAGGTATGCCCAAGGATCTTGTCAAGAAGAAGGTCTTCCCTTTATCTTTCAAGGTAAAGTCATTGACATGGTTTAGGCTATGTGATGATATTGGATCATGGAACTACAACTGATTGAAATTGGAATTTCATCAGAAGTTTTATCCTATGCATCTAGTTCATCGTGATCGGAATTATATATATAATTTTTGGCCTTGTGAAGGATAAAGTATAGCTCAAGCTTGGGGGAGGCTTAAGTCAATGTTATATTCATGCCCTAATCATGATCTCTCAAGAGAAATATTATTCAATTTTTTATGCTCGACTTTCTCTTAATGATCGATCCATGCTCGATACTTCTTGTACTAGTTCTTTCATGATGAATACTATTGAATTCAAATGGGATTTATTGGAAATAATTAAGCGCAAATCTGAAGATTGGGAACTCGAAGAAGGTAAGGATGCAGGTATAAACCTTAAGTTTGATTATGCTAAATCTTTTATGGATACCGATGCTTTTTGTGATTTTAGCACTAAATATGGACTTGATTTTGAGATATGTAGCTTCTTTCTGTGAATCATTTTCTACTCATATTGATCTCCGTAAGGAGAAGTGTTTTAAATATAATCCTCCCATTGAAGTTAAAGTAGTAGAACCTATTAAAGTTGAAGAAGAAACTATTACTTATAATGTTGATCCTATTGTTCCTACTACTTATATTGAGAAACCGCCCTTCCCTGTTAGAATAAAGGATCATGGTAAAGCTTCAACTGTGGTTCCTAATAGTTATACTAGAACACCTACACCCTCTAAACAAGTTAAAGTTGAACCTAGTATTGATATGGGTAAATATCTCCTGGTCGAAAATATTGATGGGTGTGTTACTTATTTCTGTGGTGAAGCTGCTAGGATTGCTAAACCCGATACTAAAGATAAACATAGACCTGTTGTTGGCATGCCCATTGTTTCAGTTAAATAGGAGATCATTGTAATCATGGCTTATGTGATGTGGGTGCTAGTGGGAGTGCAATCCCTCATACCTTATACCAAGAAATTATGAATGATATTCCACCTGCTGAGCTAGAAGATATTGATGTTACTATTAAGCTTGCTAATAGAGATACTATATCACCAGTTGTGATTGTTAGAGATGTTGAAGTCTTGTGTGGGAAAATAAAATACCCTATTGATTTTCTTGTTCTTGCTTCCCCACAAGATTATTTTTGTCCCATTATATTTGGTAGACCTTTCTTGAATACTGTTAATGCTAAGATAGACTGCGAGAAAGATATTGTTACTGTCGGTTTAGGAGATATGTCTCATGATTTTAATTTCTCTGAATTTCGTAGACAACCCATGATAAAGAATTGCCTAGTTAGGATGAAATTATTGGTCTTGCTTCTATTACCGTGCCTCCTACTGATCCTTTAGAACAATATTTGGTAGACCATGAAAATGATATGTTTATGAATGAAAGAAGGGAAATAGATAAAATATTCTTTAATCAAGGACCTATTTTGAAACACAATTTGCTTGTTTAAATCCTCGGGGATCCTCCTCCACCCAAAGGGGATCTCGTCTTTGAGATTAAACAATTACCTGATACTTTGAAATATGCTTATCTTGATGAAAAGAAGATATATCCTGTTATTATTAGTTCTAACCTTTCAGAGCATGAAGAAAAAAACCTATTGAAAACTCTGAAGAAGCATCGTGCCACTATTGGATATACTCTTGATGATCTTAGGGGCATTAGTCCCACTCTATGTCAGCATAAAATTAATTTGGATGCCGATGCAAAACCAGTTGTTCATCACCAACGAAGGTTAAATCCTAAAATGAAAGAAGTGGTAAGAAATGAAATACTAAAGCTTCTTGAGGCAGGTATTATTTATCCTATTACTGATAGTATGTGGGTAAGTCCCATTCATTGTGTCCCTAAGAAGGGAGGTGTTATTGTTGTTCCTAATGATAAGAATGAATTGATCCCACAAAGAATTGTTACAGGTTACAGAATGGTAGTTGATTTCCGCAAATTAAATGAAGCTACTAGAAAAGATCATTACCCTCTACCTTTTATTGATCAAATGCTAGAAATACTATCCAAACATACACATTTCTGTTTTTTAGATGGTTATCCTGGTTTCTCTCAAATACCCGTGTCAAAAGATGATCATGAAAAGACCTCTTTTACTTGCCGTTTCGGTACCTTTGCTTATAGACGTATGCCTTTTGGTTTATGCAATGCACCTACTACCTTTCAAAGATGTATGATTGTTGATGTAGGGTAGAACCCTAGATGCCCGATCTTTCACGTTTAGAGGGGATCCTAGAAAGAACACGAAGAACACGAGAGGGAAAACGAGGGCAACTCGAGGGAAAACTCAAGAGAAATCACTCACCAACAAGATCCGGTCACACATATGCTAGATCCTCCAAACACAAAGAGTGATACACAATTTAAAGTCAACAAAGGACGATACAAAGGGTCTTCTCCGTGAGGAGGTCTTGAAGGGTCTTCCCATAAAGGGGTCTTGAATCCGCTTGGGGGATCTTCTCCAAAGAGGCGCTCGACTCTGATTGAGAAGTAACCAAGTGGATGAGCAAAGCTCTATCTCAAATTGAGCTATCACGATGCTAACCCTAGAAAGAGGGCGGAGAAGGTCTATTTATAGTCTTAGTGAAGGAAAGGATAAGTGGCTTCGGCCCAACATGCGGGCGGTCACACAGGCGTCGGACGTCCGACGGTCACCAGTCGTCCATAGGCTCGCGAGGGTCCGGACTTCCGGTGCTGATCGGGCCTCCGATGTTTTGGCTCGGGTCAAGACTTGTCAGTCATCCGGTCGGGGTCGGTCGTCCAGTCCATCGGTCATCCGGAGGTCTCCATTCTTCCGATGTTTTGGCTCTTGTGTGGTGGTGTCGCTCGTCCGGATGCTGGGAGTTGTCGGCCGTCCGATCGACGTCGGTTCCAGCCGCTAGAGCGTGCAAGCGCTGGGACTTGGCTGGTTGCTTGGAGCCTCCAGGCGTCAGACGTCCGAGAGATGTCGGTCGTCCGATGACTAGGGTTTCGAGCAGTCCTTCTTCTTGTCCATTGAACTTGGTGTCCTTGCCGTCTCGTCCATTGGGTGTAGCTGATCCGTGGCTTTCCTTCAAATACCTGATCACACATAGGGTCTCCGCATGAGGTAGTAGCCATGTCTCATAGATAGAAAGTGGGAGTTAGGAGAGGAGCGAGTTCACCTTATCTTCGATAGCCTTTGCTCGAGCTCTTGTCATTGGTCCAAGTGGTGTCGTGGGAGATGTAGGTACATCCATGGGGATGATCATGGGATGCTCTGCATCAACTGCTATATTCTCTGACTTTTGTGAAAATATTTTTGAGGTTTTCATGGATGATTACTCTGTTTACGGAACTTCTTTTGATGATTGCTTAAGCAACCTTGCTCGAGTTTTGCAGAGATGTGAAGAAACTAATCTTGTCTTGAATTGGGAGAAGTGCCACTTTATGGTTAATGATGGTATTGTCTTGGGGCATACAATTTCTGAAAGAGGTCTGGAAGTTGATAAACCTAAAGTAGATGCTATTGAAAAGATACCTTGTACTAAACATATCAAAGGTATAAGAAGTTTCCTTGGTCATGCTGGTTTCTATAGGAGGTTTATTAAAGACTTCTCTAAAATTTCCAGGCCTCTCACTAATCTCTTGCAAAAAGATGTTCCTTTTGTTTTTGATGATGATTGTGTAGAAGCATTTGAAGTACTTAAGAAAGCCTTGATTTCTGCACCTATTGTTCAGCCGCCTGATTGGAATTTACCATTTGAAATTGTGTGCGATGCTAGTGATCATGTTGTTGGTGTTGTTCTAGGGCAAAGAGTTGATAAGAAACTGAATGTTATTCATTATGCTAGTAAAACTCTAGACAGTGCCCAGAGAAATTATGCTACTACTGGTAAAGAATTTTTAGTAGTTGTTTTTGCTTGTGATAAGTTCAGATCTTATATTGTTGATTCCAAAGTAACTATTCACACTGATCATGTTGCTATTAAATATCTTATGGAAAAGAAAGATGCTAAACCTAGACTTATTAGGTGGGTTCTCTTGTTACAAGAATTTGATTTGCATGTTATTGATAGAAAGGGAGTTGAGAACCCTGTTGCAGACAACTTGTCTAGGTTAGGAAATGTTCTTCATGAACCACTGCCTATTGATGATAGCTTTCCCGATGAACAATTATCTGTCATAAATGCTTCTCGTAATACTCCATGGTATGTTGATTATGCTAATTACATTGTTGCTAAATTTATACCACATAGTTTCACATACCAGCAAAAGAAAAAGGTTTTCTATGATTTAAGACATTACTTTTAGGATGGCCCACACCTTTATAAAGAAGGAGTAGATGGTGTTATTAGACGTTGTGTACCTGAGCATGAACAGGAACAGATCCTACGCAAGTGTCACTCCAAGGCTTATGGAGGACACCACACTGGAGATCGAACTGCACATAAGGTATTGCAATCCGGTTTTTATTGGCCTACTCTCTTCAAAGATGCTCATAAGTTTGTCTTGTCGTGTGATGAATGCCAAAGAATTGGTTATATTAGTAGACGTCAGGAAATGCCTATGAATTATTCACTTGTTATTGAACCATTTGATGTTTGGGGCTTTGATTCTATGGGACCTTTTCCTTCCTCCAATGGGTATACACATATTCTAGTTGCCGTTGATTATGTTACTAAGTGGGTAGAAGCTATTCCAACTTGTAGTGCTGATCATAACACTTCTATTAAGATGCTTAAAGAAGTTATTTTCCAAGGTTTGGAGTCCCTAGATATTTAATGACTGATGGTGGTTCACATTTTATTCATGGTGCTTTCCGTAAAATGCTTGCTATGTATGATGTTAACCATAGAATTGCATATCCCTATCATCCTTAGTCTAGTGGTCAAGTAGAATTGAGTGATAGAGAGATTAAATTAATTTTGCAAAAGACCGTTAATAGATCTAGAAAGAAGGAATTATTCTAGGAAACTTGATGATGCATTATGGGCTTATAGAACTACTTATAAAAACCCTATGGGTATGTCTCCATATAAAATGGTTTAAGGAAAAGCATGTCACTTACCTCTCGAACTAGAACATAAGGCATATTGGGCTATTAAAGAGCTCAATTATGATTTCAAACTTACCGGTGAGAAGAGGTTATTTGACATTAGCTCGCTTGATGAATGGAGAACCAAGCTTATGAGAATTCCAAGTTGTTTCAAGAAAAGGTTAAAAGATGGCATGACAAGAGATACAAAAGCGCAAGTTTAATGTAGGCGTTCATGTTTTGCTATACAACTCTCATTTAAGATTTTTTTTTGCAGGAAAACTTCTCTCTAAATGGGAAGGTCCTTATATTATTGAGGAGGTCTATCATTCCGGTGCCACAAAAATCAACAACGCCGAAGGCACAAATCCGAAGGTGGTAAACGGTCAAAGAATTAAACATTATATCTCAGGTACTCCCATAAGTGTTGAAACCAACATAATTAATACCATAACACCAGAGGAGTACATAAGAGATACTTTCCAGAATGTTTAAGACTCCGAAAGGAATAGGTATGTGGTACGGTAAGTAAACCGACTCCAAAACTATTCTAATAGCATTTTTTTCTCCATTTCAGAATATTTAATAAAATTGGAAAGTTAAAAGTAGTCCAAAATATACACGAGGAGACCACAAGGGTGGAGGGCGCGCCATGCTGCCCTAGGCGCCCCCCTGCCTTGTGGCCACTTCGTGTGTCCTCCGAACTCCATTTTCTTGCAGAATGCTTCTTTTGGTCGGTAAAAATTCATTATATAATCTCCTGAAGGTTTTGACCACCCTACCATGGCAAAATCCTCTGTTTTATTTGAGCTGTTTCTACAGCAGATTTAGAGCAGTATGTCATCCCAGGATTTAGAGGGAGAAAGCTATGTGGTTGATTACGTTGCAGACCCCAAAGTCTACCGGGACTTGGAGCATTGTGATTGGACCACGGAGGAAGAAGAAGACTATGATCCTAAGGGAAAGGAGGAGACAAGCTCAGATGATGATGAAGTCCCACTACCTCAACCTAGGGACTTGCACGTGGAGTTCAATAAGTCAAGTCTCCCTAATAAAGCAAAGAAACCTAAGATCGAGTTTATCCCTTTTCATCTCTTGCAGGAAAACAAACACGAACTATGTAAAAAGATACTAATTCTTTAGCAGGAGATCAATGACTTAAGGGAGAAAAATTCTATCCTCAAGCGCAAGCTAAGGAAGAAGCCTACTACATCAACAACTCCATCTTCACCACCTCCGAAGAAAGAGACATGAATACATGGGTATGGGCATTCCCCTTGGCAACTGCCAAGCTTGGGGGATGTGCCCCGGTATCGTATCACCATCACACCTCTATCTTTATCATTTTTCTTAGTTCGATCCTTTTGGTTATATCTTGATCTAGTAGAATAAAGTTTAGTATGATCTAGCTTTGAGGTTTGTTTTGATCTCTATCTATGTAATCGAGTCCGTGAGTTATATATAATAAAAAGTAGTTTTGAGTTGAGGGCTTTGCTATATTGCTATGATGTTGAGGGAATTAAAGAAAGAATAAAAAAGAAATAAAAAGAGCATATATTGATCTTATGGAAAGTAATGACTTCACATATAAAGGGTATGATGACTAACGGTTGTTGAGAGTTGACAAACATAGTTTTGGTCATTGTTGCAATTAATAGGAAGTAATAAAGAAAGAGAGGATTCACATATAAATATACTATCTTGGACATCTTTTGTGATTGTGAGCACTCATTAAAAACATGACATACTAAAAAGTTCATGTTGGACAAGGAAGACAACATAATGGGTTATGTTTTCTTATATCCGAATAGAAGTTATATTGTCATGGATCATCCAACATGTTGATCTTGCTTTTCCCTCCCATGCTAGCCAAATTCTTTGCACCAAGTAGAGATACTACTTGCGCATCCAAACATCCCTTAAACCCAGTTTTGCCATGAGAGTCCACCATACCTACCTATGGATTGAGTAAGATCCTTCAAGTAAGTTGTCATCGGTGCAAGCAATAAAAATTGCTCTCTAAATATGTATGATCTATTAGTGTGAAGAAAATAAGCTTTATACGAACTTGTGATATGGAAGAAATAAAAGTGACGGACTGCATAATAAAGTACTTTATCACAAGTGGCAATCTAAAGTGACGCTCTTTTGCATTAAGATTTTGTGCATCCAACCATAAAAGCGCATGACAACCTTTGCTTCCCTCTGCGAAGGGCCTATCTTTTATTTTTACCTTCTACCCTCACTGGTATGCGTCGGTGCTATACAAATGGTTTAAAAACCCCTTTCCACGATGGCATTTGGAACCGTCACCTAGTGAGTGTGGGCGATTAGGGGGTCCTTCCCACACGACCCAGAAACGGTCGGGGATAGGCCCTCTTGGGACCCCAAATGAGTTCGTTTGCGATCGAGTGACCCGCGGAAACCCAATCATTTCTGTAGGTATGTACATCCCACACGGTGCCCAGGAAACATTTCCATAGGTATGTACATCCCACACGGTGAATCCCAGAAAAACATTTCCGTAGGTATGTATATCACACACAGTCAATCCAAGGGATACGTTTCCATTCTTATGTACATCCCACATAGTCAATCTAGGGAAAACGTTTCCGTTCGTATGTACATCCCACATAGGTTTATGTATAGGCTTGTGTGTGATACGTGTAACTATCACACACGCTCTGCCTTGGTTAACCGTTTGCTTTTATCGACTACATCACACACGATTTGGTGAAAAAAAACTATGTGGCATTGAGATATCCATCACAAGCATTTTTACTGCTAGAACCATTTGCAAAGTTCCATGACCCATTTAGCAGGTTTATTAGTTTATAATTAATAATTCCAGTATTACACAAATTCACATTTCATATCGAACAGTTGTTTGCCAATTTCATATCAGGCACATAAATATATTTTAACATCACAGTACAATAGCTACCTGAAAACAGCACAATACAACATATAGCTAGTTCAGCTTCATAAGAACAATATTAGAAAAATATATTCATTTCCCTAATCTACATCATCCAGGCTCATCTTATCCACCTTTGCTATGAGTTCAGTAAGAACCTTTTTTGCACTGGCCAACTGGGAAAGTGCCTCCTCCTTCGCCAACACCATCTTAGCAAAGTCTGATGTAAAAAATCTGAGCTCATTCTCCACCTTCCTCTTTTTATCCTGCATCTTCAAATATTCTTCAGTGTTGACAACACTTTCTCTAAGTCTACCTCTGTTCTCTTCCTCATACATGCGCTAGAGCTTTGTAAGGCACATCTTCAAAGACTGTGGTCACTCTTGATCAACCCACTCCAATTAAGAACACTTATGTTCATCCTATAATATTTAAAACTAGATCAGTAGCAATTGTAGGGGAAATGGATTTATAGCAACATAGAAAATCACCAAATACTTATTTTGAAAAACTGAAGAAACAGGTTAATTATGACATATCTTCTCAAAAAGATCAATGTGCAAATGAATTAATTGCTACTGAGACAACAACCAAATTCGGAAACATCAGAAGCTATAATTAACTACAACAGTGCTACAAGTTCTTACTCATGTACTATAAGTAACAAATTTAACATTTTATGAGGAAGGTAAATATAACTGTAATAGCATAGCGATAGTGTTTGGATGACAGCAAATTGATACTAACAGGTGTGTACATGCACAAATTGAGTAACATAGAACTAATAGCACTAAGGCGTCCACTATGTATGCCAAAGCCGGTGTAAAGACAACCGTTGCTACATCTCGCACCGGTGCCCTACACTGGCGAGCCGATGCAGCGAAAAAAAAATCAGGGACCCGAACTCCGGAGCACCTTGTTGCTCTGACGCCCAGTTCCTTCGTGGCATAAAGATTTAGTATTTTACTGCTTGGCTGCTCAAATGTGGGGACAAGTTGGTTCCACAAACTGCTGAAGCGGTGCCAAATAATTTTCTAATGGCACCGCTGATGAGATGGCAACATTTTTTGATACTAGGTATAAAGTGTGACACTGTCTTAGGATGCGTTTGGTTGAAGGTGTGGTATGAATGGGTTGGGACCATGACAGTGTCTGAATCACATCTAACAAATGATTTGTAACAACGAAAGAGGATCTAACCTTCTCTGCACATGCCAGAAACTTCCTCCCACTGTCCACAGATTCAAACGCAACTAGCTTCACGCATGGAGATTGATGGTGACAACGAGCAGACAGATCTCCAGCCACCTTGCTCCATTCATTGCAACTGAAGGTCCTAGGGAACTACAAGAGGAAGAAATGACTCAAATCTACCACCGGGTAAAAATCCTTCATTCAAAGTCATAGCCCGAGAGAGAAGAGAGGCATACCTGGGTGGTGGAGTCATCATCGTCGGAGGAACCGCTGGAGAGGTCTCTGAAGATGACCATGGCGACCCCGGCGGTAGGATGCGAGACAGCAAGAGCGAGGAAGCGTCTATAACTTAGGAAGGAAGGAAGGGGGAAACAGGGGAAATGTGACTTGTGGTCGGGGAGAAAAGGGGATGGGGAGGGGGAGGGTAGATATTCCGGCGGTAGGCTAAAATTTCGAAATATGGAGGTAAACTTTGCGCGCGGTGCCGCCGGACACCATTCACTTTGAATGATAGTGTGCATCGCAAACGATTCTTCTGCTTAACGCGCATGGGATGAGTTTTAAAATTAAAATTTTGGTGGAAATTTCCCCGCGTACGTCATTGCATAATTTAACATTGCTTGCTAATTTGGGCACACAAAAGAGCATATAGCACATAGACCAGACTTACTGAATCGAGAAATTTTAGTAATTAAACAGAGACAGTTCACCTAAACATTCCTCTAACAAAAGACCAACATTAAAATCAAAGCCTAAGAACGAATAATTTTAACAAATCCACCGTCGCGCTGGCCTATGTATCATCGGTGTGAGATGAGATGTCGATGACTTATCCTGGCAACATGCCGCCGTTGGTGGACTCTGCGTCCCCCTGCTGAAGTCGACCGCGTCCTCGTCCTCATCCTCGGCGCCGCCCTCAAGGTTGTAGTACTCGTAGTAGTGGTTGCGGCAGAGCTCGCGTTGGTACTCCGCCGCCGATTCCTCGACGGGCAGACTCTTCTCTACCTCGACCTGGGCCACACGCAACTCCTCCTCCCGACGCTCCTCGATCTCCGTCGCCTCCTGCATCTCCAGCTCCCGCTCAATAACCTCATGAGGAAGCAGGTGCTCCATGGCCACCCTTTTCGGACATGGGTTGCATGCTGGATTCCGAGGTGGCCTAGAATATCTTGGCGTGGATGGCCTCGACCCGGGCCAGGGCGACATCGGCGGCACAGACGGCACCTCGAGCACTCTCGGCATTTGCAGCCGCCGTCGCAACAGCAGCTGCAGCCGTCTCGGCTGCTACAGCTGCCCTATCGGCTGCCGCAGACGCCCTCTCGATGGAAGCGGTCGCGCTCAATGCGGATGCGGCGGCACTCTCTGCATAGACGGCCGCGCTCTCGGTGCAGGCGGCGGCGCTCGGGGGCGACGCAGCCATCGTACGGGCCTCGACGAAGCATTTTCACGGTGTCATCTTTGCAAGAAGGGGGTGCGGGAATGGGGATCGGGATTCGTCGAGCCGGGGGTTGCCGGCATTGGAGCAGACGAGCCGGCGAAGCTTAAGGAGGAAGACTTAAATAGACCCAGATTTTTTCATCGCAAATGATTCCTATAAAACAACTATGTGTGATGTTGTAGATATTTTTTCTTAGCTGTGAAAGACGAGTTTGGAGTAAAGTGGCAACAGATGGTGTTTTAAATGTACGAGAAAATTTGTAGTACTAATACAACTGTCATGTCAAATTTTGGAAAATTTCAGGGGTCTTTTGACCTTTTAAGACATTTAAGTGATTTTCTAGCCATTTAATGACCATAATTTAAAATTTGAACTACATGTACATGAAGCAGCTAACCAAAACAGTTTGAAAAGTCATATTTTGTGTACTTGTGTGCGATTTAATTCCATGTGTAACGGCTATGACACAATTAAGCATGGAGTGCCATGGCATTTAAATTCCAAAAAAATAAAATCATGAAACCTTGCTTGAGGATGTCATACCACCAAGATGATGTGCTACAAAAATTTTCCTGTTTGACAAAAGTTTGGACACACACCCCTCACAAACCAGAGCAACTCACTAGAAGGCTCGTGGTTCCGAGAGGGAACAATGCATGTTTGCTGACGAACGGCATAGCTTCCTCTTACGGCCTTCAAAAATTTTCTACGTGTAATGTGCACTAATACTAATTGTCATGTAAAAAATTGGAAAATTTCAGGGGTTATTTGACCTTTTAAAGAGATTTAAGTGATTTCCTAGCCATTTAATGACCGTAGTAATTCAAATTTGAACTAGATGTACATGCAGCGGCTAACCATAATGGTTTGAAAAATCATATTTGTGTACTTGTGTGCGAGTTAATTCCATCTGCAGTAAATTAGAAGGAATTTTCAAACATATTGGTCTCACGGCATGGACACATACATGTACATGCATGGAGTGCCATGGCATTGTTATTCCAAAAAATTAAAAAATGATCAGAAAAACATGAAACCTTGCTTGATGTAATGTCATGCCACCAAGACGATGTGGTACAAAAATTGGCTTGCTTGACGAAAGTTTGGACACACACCCCTCACAAACCGGAGCAACTCATTAGAAGGCTCGTGGTCCCGAGAGGGAACAATGCATGTTTGATGACGAACGACAGATAGCTTCGTCTTACGGCCTTCAATTTTTTTCTACGTGTAATGTGCACTGATACTAACTGTCATGTGAAAATTTGGAAATTTCAGGGGTCATTTGACCTTTTGAAGACATTTAAGTGATTTCCTAGCCATTTAATGACCGTAATTCAAATTTGAACTACATCTACATGCAACGGCTAACCATAACGGTTTGAAAAATCGTATTTGTGTACTTGTGTGCGAGTTCAAAAATCATCAGATGATGTAAATATCTGGTGTTCAAAAAAAGAAAATCTAAAATTTGGCAAGACAACCGGCCCCACACGATTAGCACTCTATTTCGTGCCTCGAGTTTTGGAAGGTGGTTGGCGGGCTTTATTAATCAGACATGATTCTACATTGGGAACCATCAGCTATTATGTTCACACACAGATTGCTGCTGGAATCGTGTGTAATTCACACTACAGTACTCGTAAATTCCGGCGACCGACGCGTGTACTGTTCCTGACGATCTAGATTCCGGCCGCCAATAAATACTACCTTGCTCACGTCGTCCAACCTGCATTCTCATCTAGATCCTCCCCTTGCTCTCTCTCTCTCTCTCTCTATCTCTATCTCAAATCTCTTCCATTGCACCGCTGGTCTGCCCACGCGCCAATGAGGAGTCACCACCCCCTGAGGAGGCTCACTCGAAGAGCAGCGACGAGGACACCTACGCACCGCCGGACGAGGTTGCGCCACACCCCCCAACTTTGGATTGGTTTTGGGGCCAGTACGGTCTTTGTCTTTGGAAGTCGCGGCCGCCGGCTGAGAATGCCAGGAAAGTGGATTTCAAGAAGGAGATGGCGGAGGAGGATTCCAGGTACTAGGCGGACTGTGAAGCCCATGATGCCGCCTAGAAAAAGGAGGCGGCGGAGCCTTGGGGGCGGGTGCGTCATCGTGCGGAGGAGGTGTACGAAGACGGGTACTTCGCGAGGAAGGCCACAGGCGCTAGGCACCTCATCGCTGCATGGAGCTGGGCCGATAAGCTCCACTGTGCCACCTATGAGGAGCTCCGGTGGGCGCCCAACGAAATGGCAAGATCGTTCGCGCGTGTCCGCCTGCAAGAGGTAGATCGACACGTCAAGCGCTGCGAGGCGAAGGAGGCGGAGTACTGCTTCCGCTCTGGGAAGACGGCGCGCACCAGGGAGATGTTGGCGAGGGGCTGCCAGAATACTGGCCCTAGGAGGGATTATTAGTTTTAGTATTGTTCGTTTTCAATTTTGTGCATTGTACCTAGTAGTTAAGTATCATCACATATATGCGATGATATTATATATATTTCGTGATGAACTAATGAAAAATTAATATTATATATATTATGAATTCCATTTTCTATCTATTTTTGTATACTAATTTGAATCTATTTGTTATCATCCACATATACAGAAGGGAAAGCGTATAAACACACATTGAAACAGAACATATAAGAACGGAAAACAGAGTACACACATTGAAACAGAGCAATAAACAAAGCAATAGTATGATTGTTGTGAGTACATAGTTATCCACATCGAAACGACTCAACAAAATAAAACGCGTCCATGAGACCATGACCAGCAGCCCTTGCCTACGGTAGCTCTTGGCTCTGCCTGAACTCGTGCAGGCATTCGTCCAAGCAGTTGACACGCTCGCGGTACATCTGGAGCACGATCTTGAGCTCCAAGTTGGCTATTTCATCGGAGATCACCACCTCGAGGACGCGACGGCCATGTTCCTCTACTGTGCCCGGGTGGACACCTGGGCCAAGGTGCCGGTCGAGCCTACCGACCAGCGCGTTGGCATCGAGCGGGCTGTGGACAAGGCGAACGGTGCAACCCATGCGAACGGCACAGCGGGCGTCTGGTGCAAGTACGGCGCGGCCGACCTCCGGTGCAAGTACGGCGTAGAGGTCTTGTGCCCACTCCTGGATAGGAATGGGGGTACTGACAGGACGTGTACCCAGCTGCGACGCCATGTCGACAGCAGGCAAGTGCCGATGGATCCGCTCTTGCTGTGCGGTGCACCGCACCTCTCGCTCTGCAGCGCTCCAACGCTCTCGTCGTGCGGCGAGCCGCAGCCTGTCAGCGCGGACGCGCCTAGCTTGCTCTGTGGCATGCCATCGATCATGTAGTGCGGTGAGCTGCAGCCTCTTGGCGCCGACATGCCTATCTTGATCCGCGATGCTGAAGTGCCACGCGCCAAAGTTTTGCTGAACCCTGGCGATGACGCGCATCACGTCGTCGTCCATCGTGTTGACGGGGAGCGTCGCGGCCTCGACTGGCCGTGGCGCCTTCTGGTTTTCCTCGTCGACAAGGTTGCTGGCAGAGGCGGCGCTTTGGTGCGTTGGCATGCTTGGAAAAGGTGGATGTGCTACAGGCTGCGCTTGTGGCCTCCGTGCATCGCGCCACGTCGAGCTTTATGTCCAATATCGCTGGGTGGCGGGAAACAGGTGAGGAAATGGTGGGAAACGGTTGCGTGTTCATAGAACGCCATCAGTTAAGGGAAACTTACAATATAAAGGAACATCGAGGTAGCACAAGAAGTAGATAATGATGAGATGAACACGGACCACACTAGGGAACCTGTCGATGATGAATTCATCAATCGCAGGTGGTTGTACAGTAGAAAGCGTTTGCCCACAACACACACGGCTTATTCCATCACAAACAGGTCGGATGGATCAATTGTATGCCACGTATACACATTGTCAAAAAGTAATGCGGTAGACCTTCTTTAACATATGCTAAAAATAAAATAAAAATAAAAAACAAGGACCTCGAGGTTAAATTAGCTGAGGGAATGGGTCATTTTGGTCATTTGACCAATATGGCCCATCCTATCAGTTAATTTAACATCAACACAACTTCCCATCCTGTCACCCATTCCATGGCTGATGCAGCCTGAGCACACTTAACTTGAGAGTTCTCCTAGATGAGCTATTGTGGAACAGCTAGTCCTTGCTGATATAGGATGCCTCTTCGCATCCTTATGGCGTATCCGAATGACAGCCCGTCCCCCAATGGCCAATACATGTTGTGTAGACAGAGCATATCACATATTTCTTATTAGAAGCAATCGTCTTTGTTATTATCGGTCTTCGCACACATTTCTGATTACAGACCTGTTTGCCATGTATCACACACATCTTGTTATATTGAACCATTTCTGTTCTCTTTTCTCAACGCAAACAGTTCATCGAAGTGAACCGCATGCCGTATATCGCACACACCTTCATCTGCCTGACCATTTGTTTTGTGTTGCCTAATCACAAACAGTTCATCCTAGTGAACTATATGCTGTGTATCGCCACACGCCTTCATCTGGCTGCCTGTTTCTTTTGTTCCACCTCATCGCAAACAGTTAATTGAACTAAATGTATGCCCTGCATCGCACATGCAACTAAAATCTGAACCATGTTTGATGCATCCGTCATCGCAAACGTTTTGGACATTTTTGACGGTTCTCTGACACCACCATTTGCGATTATTGCATCGCACACATTTTCTCAAAGGGTCTCTGATCGTAGTGTCGCGTTAGCAGCATTCTGCAGTAGTGCCTTATACAAGAGTCATGGTGATCTTCACCTTTCCTTTTTACACGTTTTACTTTGGCAAGCACTATGTGTTGGAGAGATCTGGATATATATCTCCACTCGGATGTAGGTTTTCATAAAGTATTATTTTCACATTACCCTTGAGGTAAAAGGTTGGGAGGCGAAACTATAAGCCCCTATCTTTCTTTGTGTCCGATTGAAACTTTTTACCCATAAGTATCATGTGAGTGTTAGCAATTGTGAAAGACTAAATGATAGTTGAGTATGTGGACTTGCTGAAAAGTTCTTATATTGCCTCTTTCCGATGTTATGACAAATTGCAATTGCTTCAATGATTGAGATCATAGTTTGTTAGTTTTCAATGAAGCTTCTGATTCATACTTTACCTTGTGAATGAATTGTTACTTTGTCACAAGAAATTATATGAAAATATATGTTGTTGTTCTAAAGATGATCATGATGCCCTCATGTTCATATTTTATTTTATTGACACCTCTATCTCTAAAGATGTGGTCATATTTTTTATATCGGCTTTCGCTTGAGGACAAACGAGGTCTAAGCTTGGGGAACTTGGTACGTCCATTTTGCATCATGCTTTTATATTGGTATTTATTGCATTATGGGTTGTTATTACACGTTATATCACAATACTTATGCCTCTTCTCGCTTATTTTACAAGGTTTACAAGAAGAGGGAGAATGCTGACAGCTGGCATTCTGGACTGGAAAAGGAGCAAATATTAGAGACCTGTTCTGCACAACTCCAAAAGTCATGGAACTTCATGGAGAATAGTTTTGGAAAATATAAAAAAATATTGGGCGAAGAAAGCACCAGAGGGGGGCCACCTGCCATCCACAAGGGTGGAGGGAGCGCCCTACCCCCTGGGCACGCCCTCTGTCCTTGTGGGCACCCTGGCAAGCCCCCGACGCCCATCTTCTGCTATATGGTGTGTTTTGAACTGGAAAAATAAGAAGGAAACTTTCAGGACGAAGCGTCGCCGTCTCGAGGCGGAACCAGGGCAAAAACAATCTAGGGCTCCGGCGGAGCTCTTCTGTCGGGGAAACTTCCCTTCGGGAGGGGGAAATCATCGTCATCGTCATCACCATCGATCCTCTCATCGAGAGGGGGTCAATCTCCATCAACATCTTCACCAGCACCATCTCCTCTCAAACCCTAGGTCATCTCTTGTATCTCATCTTTGTCTCAAAACCTCATATTGGAACTTGTGGGTTGCTAGTAGTGTTGATTACTCTTTGTAGTTGATGCTAGTTGGTTTATCCGGTGGAAGATCATATATTCAGATCCTAAATGATAATTAATACTCCTCTGATTATCAACATGAATATGCTTTGTGAGTAGTTACGTTTGTTCCTGAGGACATGGGAGAAGTCTTGTTATAAGTAATCATGTGAATTTGGTATTCGTTCGATATTTTGATGAGATGTATGTTGTCTTTCCTCTAGTGGTGTGATGTGAACATCGACTACATGACACTTCACCATTGTTTGGGCCTAGGGGAAGGCATTGGGAAGTAATAAGTAGATGATGGGTTCCTGGAGTGACATAAGCTTAAACCCTAGTTTATGCATTGCTTCATAAGGGACTATTTTGGATCCATATGTTTCATGCTATCGTTAGATTTATCTTAATTCTTCTTTCATAGTTGCGGATGCTTGCGAGAGGGGTTAATCATAAGTGGAAGGCTTGTCCAAGGAAGGGCATCAGCCAAGCACCAGTCCAACCACATATCAAATTATCAAAGTAATGAATGTGAATCATATGAGCATGATGAAAACTAACTTGACAATAATTCCCATGTGTCCTCGGAAGCGCTTTGCTTTATATAAGAGTTCGTCTAGGTTCGTCCTTTGCTACAAAAAGGATTGGGACACCTTGCTGCACCTTGTTTACATTTGTTACTTGTTACCCATTACGAATTATCTTATCACACAACTATCTGTTACCGATAATTTCAGTGCTTGTAGATAATACCTTGCTGAAAACCGCTTGTCATTTCCTTCTGCTCCTCGTTGGGTTCGACAGTCTTACTTATCGAAAGGACTACGGTAGATCCCCTATACTTGTGGGTCATCAGCTGGTTATTGTCTTGGCGGCCTTTGAAACTGTGCTGGGGCGAACTGACCTCGTTCCTTAGGTGCGGCCTCGACCTGGCCAGGCTCTCCTGCATGGCAAGGGAGGCCTCCTCGAGGCGATCTTCTGCTAACTTGCTCTTCTTAATGCTCTCCTTGATCTCTTGAAGACCGGTTTCTCCGGCTTATCTTTGTGTCGTGCATTGGTACTGGATGTATGATCGCCAGTACACCTATGCATGAGTTCGGGTAGCAAACGTGAATGTTTGCTGCACCGACACCATGCATGGTCCTCAATTCAATATTTAAAATATACAGTAAACTAAAACATGAATATTAAGTATAGTACTATGTACATGTAAATATTGTGTTTAGGTCTCTCCATCTACCGCCCCCTCACCACACATACTTCCTGTATCGATCGATCTTCATCTCTTTGTTAATAGAGCTATTGGTATCCGATACATGCACGCTCATTATTTCTCTTCAGATTTCGATCTCCATTTATGTCACACCTGCCCTCACACACTCAACAAAGGTATTTCTCACACACAACCTTGTCGTGCTCTCCATGACAAGCTCTCCTCTCTCTATATCACTCTCCCTCCCTCTAGACACATATGTTGCCTCTGTAAAAAACCTTCACTACACGCACGCACACACAAAGTCCATCTAGGCCACTCTCTGGGTAACTATCCCCTCCATCCCTCACTACAGCTTTGCCGCATGATATCTCTGTGCCTTTCACATTCGAGGGTACGCCAGGCCACACTCACTCGATCTCTCCCTCTATATATGACTCGATTGACCTCGCTTTCTCGTGTCGCCTCTCTCACACATAGACGCTCCGAGTACACCTTTTGCATATTGGAGCAATGCAGATTGTCTGGGGGTAACCCTTCAACCTTAGATAAAATTGTGAAGGTCTTTTTTAGGATTATTCATTATATTTTTTTAAACATTTGGTCCCATAATAGAGGCTAAGGTGTCCCGTCTTTCTATGAGATGGTGGCTATCATTTTCGGTGGAGTAGACTTTGATCATTCAACTACGAACATGCGAGGACGTCATGCCTTAGCAATGGCTAAACCAAATCTGAGAGTTTATCGACCATGCCAGAGCACGGTCAACCTAACCAAGAAGTTATATTTCCTGCACGCAATCGAAGAACAAGAAAGAAACTGAAATTGCAATCTGAATATTGCGAATACAAGAGGAAAGCTTTATTAATGAAAGTGGGGTTATGTGACATCTTGGTCTAGTCATAGAGCACAAACGAAGGACGTCCAGTTGCAGCTAAGGCAAACTTTTAATCTAAACAAAACCCAAGGAAAAAAGCTAATAGATTGATCCACTTATATAGGAGCAGGGGATGGCGGCCAAGGAGGTGGGAGGACATCCAAGGCAGCCTAAAACTAACCCTAGGTCGTACAAGGCTCATGGGCCCAAGTGGAGGTGATGCAAGTGTAACACCTTTGGACTTGTAGTTTGACTCGAATCCTGCGGCAGCGTCAGATTGCTTCGTCAATATCTCAATACTCTAGATGAATTCTGATGAGGACATGGCTACCTTGGATATGATCCCAAATATTGCATATGTGTATTTATTTGAGGTGATTTCTGATAAAACTTATGCAATAAGTTATATATGCTATATGAAACAAAAGTACTTCACTTCTTTTTGTTTCTTGCCTAATTGGAGAACTACCAGACACTTATACAATCGCATATGAAGATAAGGGAAAAAGATACGTTTAGGTGTTGTTCAATAAGTTCTCTCACGTCACTTTTAGCCCAAGAGAAGATAGAGTCAAAGTCTCTTATGTTCTGGACTCAGATTCGGACTGCATAGACATACCTGACTCAAAACGCCAAGAACTCTTTCATCCAGACTCCGAATAGGGTAATTCTTGCTTTTTTCATGCACTTTCCATCCCAATTGGATTCACCTTCAAATTTGTACGGAGGGTTGAGATATTGACAAAATAATTTGACGTCGCAGTAGAATCCGAGTCAAACTACAAGTCCAAAGGTGTTGCATCACCTCCACTTGGGCCGATTGGCCTTGTATGACCTAGGGTTAGTTTTAGGCTACCTTGGTTCATCCTCCCACCTCCTTGGCCGCCACCCCTTGCTCCTATATAAGTAGATCAATCTAGTAGCTTTTTCATTAGGATATTTTATTTAAAACTTAGCCATTGCAACTTTGTGTAATTTATGTCCAACGACCAGGCCAAGACGGTTTACGGATCCCCACCATTATCAATACTTCATATATATTCACAATATTCAGATTGCTTTATCATATTCTTGCTTGTTCTTCGATTGCATGTAGGAATAGACCTTCGTGGTCAGGCTGATCGTGCTTCCAGCATCGTCAGTAACGTCAGGAGATCTGTTTAGCGATTGCTAAGGTGCAATGTCGTGCACATTTGTTGTCGGATAATCAAAGTCGGCTCCAACAAATAGATAGTTATCATCTCATTGAAAGATCGCTACACCCTTGCCTCTATCAAGTGGTATCAGTTTTCAGGTTGCTCGGTGAGAATTTCCAGTTATCCCCAAATTAGATTTATTTCCTTACCTACTATCCAAGAAAATGCCATAAAAAGTTAGATCTATTCATCCTTTATCCAAGCCAGTTTGAGCCTTTCCAATTTTCTTTTCATTGTTTGCATAGTTGAATTATCGATTGCATCGTCATGTCATGTTGTTGGTTTTACTGTCTAGTTCCTTTAGAGTTTTGAGTTCTGTTCACATTAGTCACGCTGCCACTGCATCATTATCACTTCTGCTGTCCCACATCCCATCCATCAATTTCCACCACGTGCTACCCATCGTTCATTGTCATACTCATTGTTGTGGTCGTTCGCATCTTCACTTGATCTAATCTGCATCTAGTTTATGTTGGAAAGACAGAAAAAAGGAGAAAAAAGGAGTAAAAAGTGATAGAAAAAAGTAAGAAAAGTGTGAGAAAAAAGAGAAAAGAAAAAAAACATGCATATCTACCTGAATTCGGGTTGGAATCTGTTTTTCAAACTATTCAGTAAAACAGGCATATCTTCCTCATATGAAGTCCGCTTTCGCTGCAAAAGTACTTAAATTCAAGCTATCGACGAGCCTCATCTGAATAGTTCATCAAGCTAGTTCATTATTTTGACTTCGAAATCAGCTTCTAAATAGGACCTCCCCCCCCCCCGGAAGTTCGAACATAGTTTGTTAAAGTTTTTTGTGCAAGTTTTTGAATTTTTTTGCCTCCTCATACCAACTAGGAATTGAGTGATTCTTTTTGTGTTTGAAAGATTCATTCAGTACCATTCTTGAGAAGAAAATTAGCATAAAAGTGGCACAAACTTTTCCATAGGAAAGTTGGAGATAGATTTTTTGGTATATACTACTTGGCAGTTGTTTCTCGTCATTATCTTTACTGCTATTGTGATATCCACTTATATATTATTGTCTGGAGCTACTTCATATCCTTTATTGCTGCTAGTTGTGCTACGCCGTGACCTCATTAGTGTTCTAGGCTCGCGTCTCTTGTTTGGTCTAGCCTAGGACCAGCACATCACCATCGTTGAGCGTTTATTCAACATTGCATCTCCGAATTCATTATTGCTAATCTGTTGCTACCATATAATTAAACCTTTCAAGCACCACATATTTCTACACCACGTATACATATGTTCACTTGGTAATCGCTTTACTAAATCTTCGAAGTTATTCAACACCGCTGGTTGCCAGTCAGCACTTGCCGCATGGTAAGAACTTGTAAGACATTGATATTTGCTTTACTGTGAGCATTTTTCCACCACATCCTAGTAGTTCATAGGAACATTATTCTAGAATTTCGTTCTTGTTTCTACTAATCATGACAGGATCCACGTTGTCGGATCATGGGCTTCGTCGATCGTGGGAGACTTGCCACCACCTAAGAAAATACAACAACTGTCACGAGAGGTGCAAGGACATCAGAATGTGCATGGTCAGGTTAATGTTTCCATGCCATCCTTTAATTGTTGTTTTAGGCCTGATTTATATATTGAACGGGAGTACAAAATAAATGTTATATTTGCTTCCCATAATTTTGGTGAGCGTCAAAAATTCCGAGCCGCGGTTAGTACTTTCAGTAGCTTTGCTTTAGTTTGGTGGAGTGAACATTCTCGGTTAAATCCTGACTATATACCTACTACTTGGGATGGTTTAAACTTTTCATGAGAGATAAATTCATTGACGTTTATTATACTCGCAGCATGGTTAAAAAATTTACAACACTTAAAGCAAGGTAGTGCCACCATAACAAAATATTATGATGATTTATAAACTACCTTGTTGCACTCATTTTTAGAAGAAAGTGAAGAAGATTCTATGGATAGATTTTGGGGAGGATTAAATTGTGATATTCAGGAGATACTAACTCATGAAGAGTGTTATCCCATGGACCGTTTACGGATCTCCACCATTACCAACACTTCATATATATTCGCAATATTTCAGATTCCTTTATCATATTCTTGCTTAGTCTTCGATTGCATGCAGGAATAGACCATCGTGGTCAGGCTGATCGTGCCTCCAGCATTGTTAGTTATCTCAGGATATTGGTTTAGCGATTACTAAGGCGCAATGTCGTGCATGTTTGTAGTCGGATCGTCAAAGTCGGCTCCACCAAATTGATCCTTATTATCTCATTGAAAGATCAGGACACACTTTCCTCTATCAAATTCGAAAGTTAATCCAACTGGGTTGAAAGTGCACAAAATAAACTTTCCAACAAAAGAAGAATCACCCAATTCAGAGTCCAGATGAAAGAGTTCTTGGCGTTTTGAGTCAGTTATGTCTGTGCAGTCCGAATCTAAGTCCAGAACATGGGGCACTTGGACTCTAACTTCTCTTGGGCCAAAAGTGACATGAGAGGACTTTTTGAATAGCACAAAATCATTTCGTTTGATGCAAGATGACTTCCATAACATCACCTAATCATTTCCCTTTCCTTTGTCTTCACATGTCATTCGTACAAGTGTTCAAAAATTCTGCATTTAGGCGTGCAATAAAAATAGGTGAACTATTTTTGTTCTGAATAACATAAGTAAATTCTTGCAAAATTCTTATAACTAATCACCTCACAAGTATGCATGTATGAAAAAAATTGGTTGTATCCAAGGTAGCCATGTCCTCATCACCCCACCCACCCAAACATCGATGGGTTGTGCCCCCGGGAGAATATCATGTGCCCCTACAACTTAGATGCTATATAGTGATACAAGTTCTTGGGAGATGGTAAATATGAGATCTAGTGGCTCATAGGAGGTCTTAATATTTTTGCAAAAAAACTTTAATGAGTTTGGGAATTATTTATCTTCATGTTTCGATCTCCATTTATGTCACAACTGCCCTCATGCTCTCAACAAATGTATTTTTCACAAAAAACCTCATCATGCCCTCCATGACGAGCTCTCCCTATCTCTTTACCTCTCTTCCTCTCTCTCTCTATACACATACATAGCCTATGTAAAAAAAACCTTCACTGTGCGCACACACACAAAGTCTATCTAGGCCACGCTCTCGGTAAGTATCCCCCTCCAGCCATCACTACAGCTTCGCCGCATGATACTCTATGTGTCGTATTTTACATTCGAGTGTATTCTAGGGCACACTCACTCGATCTCTCCCTCTGTATAGAACTCGATTGACCTCGCTTTCTCGCATCGTCTCTCTCACACATAGACGCTCCCACTACGCCTCTTGCGTAGGCAAAACTATGTAGATTGTCGGCGGTAACCCCCCAACCTTAGATAAAATTGTGATGGCCTTCTTTAGGATTTTATAGATTATATATTTTTTAACATTTGGCCCCACCCTCCCGAACACCGATTGGTTGTGCCCCTCCCCCCCGGGAGAATATCACGTGCCCCCACACCTTAGATGCTATATGGTGATATGATTTCCTATGAGCTGGTAGATATAAGATCTAGCGGCTCACATGAGGTCTTAATATTCTTGCAACAAATCCTTAATGAGTTTGGGAATTGCATAGAGTTAGTACAGAAACTACTCAGGTGGCATTAGATCCCATATCTAATGGCCTCGAAGCTCGTATCACTGTAGCATCCAAGATGCGGGAGCACCTCATATTCTCTCATTTGCAAGAATATCAGGTGCTACCACACCTCAGATGTTGTGGTGATACAAGCTCCATGGAGCCATTGGATCTGAGATCCAACAAGTCCTAGGTTGTTCAACTGGTTATTTTAGCAGGTCTCACTTCTTATGATGTGTCAATAACAAAGGCATTGTCCATCACTTATATTACGGGACACAATTGGACCCGTCTGTTGTTTGGGTACAATCTGAAGCCCTCTTATCAAGTGCAGTTTACTTTAACAAACACGCCAGAATTAGTCCTTCTCGCCTTTAAAAGAAGGAAAGGAAAAGACTGGATCCAGGTCATGGAGCCGGAGGAAGTTCGAATTGCTAACGTGCACTATCGCTTAAGAAGGGTGCGTAGCACACATACAAAGCAGAAGTCTGAAATCACAGCAGACCACAGACGAGCACTGTTGTCTCGCACATCAGTACCACCACCAACATCAGATCAAGCACTGGCTCTGGCACTGGCTCAAGCACTGACATGGTAGCAGCTCAGTCTGATCCACCGGAGGATTGGGCGCCTACCACATCAGTGGATCAGGGTGATCTACCAAAGTATCGGGCACCGACCCCAGCACCTACTCCAACATCGGCACCAGCTCTGAAAGGAGCACCGTCTTCGGCAGCAGCAGCAGCACTACCAGTCACACAGCCACGGGCACCAGCAATGGCTCCGACATCGGCACCAACGCTTGAGCTTGCACTTGCATCTACTCTGGCCTGTGCAGCGGCAATGGAACCAGTGCTTGCACCCTCAACGGACTAGGCTGCAGTTCGCACTACATTTACCAAAGTCCTTACAAAAACCGACATCTCCACCTTCTTTGTAAGCGTTGGCAGCCCAATTGCTTCGTTCTTTTTTCTTTCCATGTTGTTTCACATGATTCACTATGTTGATCTAACTATTTGTGTATGTCTTCTTGTTTGCAAACAAAAATTCCTAGAGCAATGAGGGTGTCATTCAATAATCCGGACGACCGTGGCCAAGTTTCTCTTACCATGCACGACCTTGGTGTGAATGAACCTGCGCAATATATCGTAAGTAGAAAGGATGGTCACATGATGATTGATGCTAAAGGATGGTTAGGGTTCCAAAGTCGATCAAATATTGCTGTTGGGGATGATGTCAGAATTGAACTTTCTCTGCAAGGAGAGCTAGTCCTAATCAACTTTGAAAATCTTCAGTACCAGCACACGACTGCTGAACTGATCTATCCTCTTAGAGCTTTTGATGTATCTATCAAAGTGGCCCGCCAGATGTGTGGTCTTGAATTTTATAAAGCCGAGTCATGGAACATGTGTCTACAGAAAATTGGAATCAGTTTTGATCAAATTCACAAATATGAGCCTTTTGAAAACATAGTTTTGTGTCAAGTATGTTAGATTTTATCATTGATATATATATATATATATATATATATATATATATATATATATATATATGTATGTATGTATGTATGTATATGTTATGTGGTAATCATGTGCCTTGTTTTTTTTTGACGGGATCATGTACCTTGTTGTTATGCATATTTTTGGAATGATTTGTATTGTGTAATTTATATTTGTACCATTTACGCTTGCACAGGCAACATCGTTTTCTCTAGATATATTAACCTATTGAAAATAAATATGTAAGTTTTAATCATTCAAAATTGTGTACCCTCCTTAATTAATTAACTTTCAATACCATTGGAAGAAAATTCTATTTCCAAATTAATTATTGTGCACTTTGACTTTATGAGGAAAAATAGAAATGGATGTATTAGTATTGTGGAATTAGGAAATGCCTACACTTCTTTACAAAAGAACAAAATTCCAGATCTTTTGGAATACGTAAACAAACATTAATACACCATTTTTAGTGAATAGTAGATATTCATTCAGTAGTATGTTGGACGTAAACACAATTTGATCTGGCTAGAAAAAAATTGACAATAAATACATAAGAATGTAGCACAAAGTCTTGTAGACTCTCACATACTTGATACTGTTTCGTGCATGATAGTCAAATAGATAACGTTTATGCCCTATAAAATTAACATTTAGTAACTACCGTCAATCCGCCAAATTTGAATCAACCGAAAATATTAGAACCTCTTGTGGGTTTGTAGGCATATCTCTAGTGAACATATCTATTACATGTTGGTTATTCACCCTTGAAGCTATTGCCAGTAACATGATAATCATGTTACCTTGCCCATTCCTCTACCGAAAATTTGAAGTTACAAAAGGGATGGATCATCTTGTAAGCAAACTATCACCTACAGTTAGACTAATTAAATTGATAACTTTGTAAGATCAGTTTGATAGAGCTTAGATCGGAGTAGGCTAGTAGATCCGGTGAACCTACCTTTTCCAGGTGCGGATGAGATCGATCCAGCGCCGGCCATGGTGGTGTGGTGACGGCGGCGATGTGGACAGAGATGGCGGCGGTGGTGTGCTTCCCGTAAGCACCGCGCTTACCCTAGATCGGTAGGGAGTGTTCGGTGGGGTTTGTGGCAGCGTTCAACCTCGTGAGTCATGCTCCGGCCCCCACCTCTTTATATAGCGCGGGTCACAAGGGCCCACCAACCATGGTTTGGTTGGGCGCCCCCGATCAGGGCGCGGGTCAAGGGCCCATCGAGCCGTTGGGCTCGATCCGGAGGAGATCAACCTAACATTCTCCCCCTTGATCTCAACTTCACTTTTAACCTTATACTTTCTATTTTATTTGTTTCATCACATATTCGTACACAGAGCATGTTTCATCGTCACAGCTTAAATGCCGATAGAATCATACAGCTACAACATACATTTTGTTCAGAAACAAATTCTGTTTCTTTTTGGGCCTATCCAGGAATCATAAGGCTTTCCCTTAAACCCATGCCGGCTAAGTGTTCCTTGAACACATTGGGTGGTAAGCCTTTCGTTAGCGGATCCGCAAGCATATCTTTTGTCTTTATATGCTCAAGACTTATAGTTTGATCCTGGATTTTATCTTTCACAACATAATACCTTATCTCTATTGTTTTGGCAGCATTACTCGACTTGTTGTTGTGAGCGTAAAATACCGCGGGCTGGTTGTCGCAGTACATCCTTAGTGGCTTGTGAATACAATCTACCACTTTCAAGTCGGGTACAAATTTCTTTAGCCATATCGCCTGCCCCGTGGCTTCGAAGCATGCTATGAATTCTGCATACATCGTAGATGATGCAACTATCGACTGTTTTGAGCTTTTCCATGAAATAGCTCCCCTAGCGAGGGTGAATACGTATCCTGACGTGGATTTTCTATCATCTTTGTCCCCCACAAAATCTGTGTCTGAATACCCTTTTATCTCTAGGGAATCACTTCTCTTGTATATTAGCATGTAGTCCTTCGTGCCTTGTGCATACGCAATGATTTCTTTAGCATCTTCCAGTGCTCTATGCCTGGATTCTCTTGATATCTATCGAGTACCCCACTGATAAAGGCTAAGTCAGGGTGAGTGCACACTTGTGCATATTGTAAGCTGCCAACTGCCGAAGCATATGGTACTCCTTTCATTTGATCGATCTCGTCCTGGTTCTTGGGACATTGGAATTTCCCAAAACTATCGCCCTTAACTATAGGAGTAGGTGTGGCTTTACTCGCATGCAAATTATACTTTTTAAGAACCTTTTCTAAATATGCTTTCTGCGATAGTCCTAAGACTCCATTGTGTCTATCTCGGTGAATTTCTATGCCCAAAACATATGATGCTTCACCAAGATCTGTTATCTCAAAATTCAAGGATAAGAACATTTTTGTTTCTTGTAGTAGACTAACATCACTGCTAGCAAGCAGAATATCATCCACATACAAGATTAGGGAAATATATTTCCCATTTTTAAACTTTGCATAAATGCAGCTATCCTCAATATTTTCTTTAAATCCAAAACTTTTAATCGTTTGATTAAACTTTAGATACCATTGTCTAGAGGCTTGCTTTAATCCATAAATGGATTTCTTCAGGCGGCATCCCATATTTTCCTTGCCTTCCATGATAAAACCCTTGGGCTGTTACATGTAGACATTTTTCTTTAAATCTCCGTTGAGAAATGTCGTCTTTACATCCATTTGATGTAACTCTAAATCAAAATGAGCAACTAATGCCATTATGATTCTGAAAGAATCCTTACATGAGACCGGAGAAAATGTCTCATTGTAATCTATCCCTTCTCCTTGTGTAAATCCTTTTGCCATGAGTCATGCTTTATAATTTTCTACATTCCCTTTAGAGTCATACTTGATTTTGTAGACCCATTTGTAGCCTACTGTCTTGGCTCCTTTAGGAATTTCCTCTAAGTCCCAAACATCCTGGGAACTCATCGATTTCCTCTCGTCTTCCATTGCCTTCATCCACATCGATGAATGAGGGCTTCTCATGGCTTCTTCATATGAGGTGGGATCTTTTTCCATATGAACCATTTCTGTGTTATAAACTTTAAAGTCAGTAGAAATAGCTGACTTTCTTGGTCTTGTAGACCTTCTAAGGGCCTCAGTTTCTGGCACATTATGTGCCTCAACTTCTGGCACTCATTCTAAATTTTGCTGCTGCACCTCCCTTTCATGCTCAACAACAGGTTCAGTTGGCTCCTGACAGACAGGTTCCGGGTCTACCCCCATAGTTTTCATGGGTGGAGTTGCAACCGGTAGTGAGAAAAATGGCTACTGAATCATCGGATTAGGTGCATGCACCCTCTTCTCCTCAAGATCAATTTTCCGAGCTACCAAGATCCTCCTCATCATTTCATCCTCTAAGAAGACTGCATGTCTCGTTTCTACAAACTTTGTATATATGTCTGGGCAGTAGAAACAAAAACCCTTTGATCTGTCTGGATAGCCAATGAAGTGGCAACTCACTGTTTTGGGGTCTAACTTTGCAATGTTTGGATTAAACATTTTGGCCTCAGCAGGGCACCCCCCACACCCTGAAGTGTTGCAGGGAAGGCACCCTTCCTGTCCATAGCTCGTACGGTGTTTTGGGCACCGATTTGCTTGGTACTCTATTGAGAATGTGAATGGCGGTTTTAAGTGCCTCCATCCATAATCCCAATGGCAAGTTGGAATAACTCATAATGCTGCGCACCATATCCATAAGTGTACGGTTGCGCCTTTCAGCTACTCCATTTTGCTGAGGCTTGCCCGACATTGAATACTGGGCTACTATGCCAGTATCCTGCAAGAACTTTGCAAAAGGTCCAGGGACTTGGCCATATGGTGTGCGCCGACCGTAGTACTCTCCCCCACGGTCGGACCTGACTATCTTTATTCTTTTATCATGCTGATTTTCAACTTCAGCTTTGAATATTTTAAATTTATCCAACGCTTTAGATCTTTCTTTGATTGGATAAATATATCCATAGCGAGAGTAATCATCTGTGAATGTTATGAATGAGTCATATCCATCCACACTTTTCACTGGAAATGGTCCACAAATGTCAGTGTGGATGATTTCTAGTGTGCCTGTGCTATGGATTGCACCTTTTTGATTTGTTTTATATACTTTCCTTTAATGCAATCTATGCATTGTTCTAAGTCTGATAATTCCAACGGAGGAAGAATTTCACTCTTGACTAATCTTTCTATTCTCCCCTTGGAAATATGGCCCAAGCGATAGTGCCATAATTTCGATGAGTCGAATGTTCTCTTTCTTTTCTTTTGTTCTTTATTCGACACGGAAACATGTTCTTTCACATTGCATACAGAATAAACTTTTTCACGAAGTGATAACAAATAAAGCTCATCGTGTAGTAAAGCATCACCCACATAAGCATTATTATACCAAATGGCACACTTACCATGTCCAAAATAACATTCATAATTATCTTTGTCCAAACAAGAAACACTGATTAAGTTTCTATGACATGATGGAACAAATAAAACATCTCTAAGTAGAAGATTGAATCCGTCAGCTAACTCCAAGGAGATGTCATCGACAGCTTCAACTTCTGCTTCAACTCCGTTTGCCACTTCAATGCGTCTTTTGCTTCTTAGTGTAGTCCGCGTCGAATGGAATCCCTGTAAAGAATTTGCAACATGAACAGTTGCTCCTGAATCAATCCACCAAGTGGATTTTGAAAATTGTGTATACAAGGATTCATTGACAAATGAAACTATATTGTTACCTCTTCTTGCCATGACTGACTTCAGCCAGGCAACACAGTCTTTCTTGTAATGCCCTTTCTTCTTGCAGTGGAGACAAGTGTCTTTGTCCACTAAGACAGGCTGTTGCTGATGATGATGTTGATAGGGGGCTTTTCCATGCTTTGAAGGAGAACCTTTGTTGTTTTGATTATAATTTTTTTTCTTGTGATCCTTCACATAGTTGAGTGAACCACCATGTGCAGCTTTGAGTATGTCCTCTTCTTGGACACACATTGCTATTGTCTTTTCAATGTCCCATGTTCCGGGTGACATATTATAGTTTACAACAAAAGTTTCAAACTCCTTTGGCAGTGAAGCCATGACCAGGTGGACCAGGAGCTTTGGTTTGATCTCCGGATCCTCATCCATGGTCTTTAGCTTTGCTGCCATATTGCTCATCCTCAGGATGTGCTCTCTTATTCCATGACTGCCACCTGTGTAGTGTTCTGTCACTAGTTGCTCTAACACCTGGGTGGCATATATCTTTGAAGAGCCAGTAAACTGGCTCTTTATCTTTGTAAGCAACTCCCCTGCGGAAGTGCACTCTGCAATGGAGCCCACAATGGTGCTCTCGATTGTATTCTTTATAAATGCCATGCACTTTTTGTTTGCATTGACCCACTTTTGGTTTTCTATGAGGTAGGACATCTCCAAAGGAGCATAGTCCCCCCTCTTTTTAGACCATGCATCATCATCATCAGTGGCCTCTCTTACTGGCTCTATGGGTCTGACCGGCTGTGGTTCTTCCACAACCCAATCCAGATCAGCACAAATAAATGCCAGTTCTACTTTCTTCCTCCACTCAGTGTGGTTGTCACCTCTGAGTGTCGGAACTTCTTTTAGGCAACTCATCAAGTGATGGCCTCCTGAAATCACAATTTAAGTGACATCAGTATAATAATCATATGCAATAATCTAACGTTGGTCAAACTAAACATACAATTGTCTGTGCAATTAAATATATATTATCGTTGGGTAAAAATATTAGAAATAAATGCACCTTTAACTTTCAATAATAAAACATGATCATGTTATTAATAACGTTGGTCATAAAAATAACATAATCATATTCATTTTAATAACCACTTTAACATGCTCTTAAAAACATAATTCTATCTAAACTTTTATTTTCTTTGTAAAAGAGCACTAATAATTATTTACGCAGTGGAAAAACATGAATAAAAATTCACGAACTTTTTACTCTCTACAGAAACTTTTCTTTGACCGAATAAAAAATCATGAACTTTTTTATTTTCTTTATAAAATTCATGAACTTTTCTTTTTCTGAACATTTTTTATTTTCTTTTTCAGAACTTTTTCTGTTTTCTAAACAAAAAATTACGTTGGAAATTTTTTGAATAGATATACTATTTGAAATCTGCCCAAAAAACTGGACAAGATAACAAAAAAAATGTAGCAGTGCCCAGCGCGCGCGGCAGCAGGCCTCAGCCCATCGCGCGCGGCTGCGCCTGCGAGGCAACGCCCGCCTGGCTGGCCACGACCCAGCGCGGGTGAGGGTCGTTGTGGCCTGGTCCGACTGACCAGAGGCCCGCCTTCTTTCGGCCCAAAAGCCCAGTCGGGGGCTAGGGTTTCTTACTTTCTTTCGTGGTCGTCCGATGCGATCCGACGGCCACCCGCGGATCTCGCTGGATCAAAACAGCGCCCGGTCGCCCCAATCGAAACCCTAGTTCATTTCTCCCCGCGCGCCTCTCTCTAACCCCGCGGCTCTCTCTCGCGCCGGCGGTGAGCTGCTCAGCCACGCCGCCCTGCCAGCCAGCGACGGCAATGAACGCCGGCGCCACTCTTTCCCCTTCCCCTTCCTTTCCTTTTCCCCAGAGAGAGCGGGACGCATGCTGCGCCCTCCTCTGCTCACCTTCCTCTGTCCTGCACGCCGGACCATCGTGTCATGCCAGCTCGCCGGCGAGGGCGTCAACGACCACCGCGCCGTGCCGCAACGCTCTTTCCTTTCTCCTTTCCCTCTCTTTTTCTCCCCATCCACCGAATCCAGTGGCAGAGAGCGGCGAGTGAGGCGCGACGGAGCGCTTCCCTGTGTGTCTGGCGACGATCTGTGGTGCTGTTGCCTCCCTTTCGCCGGTGACGCGTTTCACTTAGCAGAAGCGCGCCGCCGTCGAACGACGTGGCTGCGGTGCCCCCTTTGCCCTTTGCAGGGTGGTTGTTCGTCCCCACACCTCGGCTTGCCGATGCGTGTGGGGATCAAGAGGAACAGGCGCGGCCTGACGACGACGCTCTTTGCCGGCGGCCCAAGGCCTTCTCCGGTCAACTATTGGTTCTTTTTTATTGCTTTTCTTTGCCCTGGTAGGGTTCTTTGGGGGGGGGGGGGATCTCTTTTTATTTTCTGTTTTTGTTTGTTTGTACCGAAATCATTTAGCCCGATCTGGCTATCCAATACCATTGATAGGCCTTAGATCGTAGTAGGCTAGTAGATCTGGTGAACCTACCTTTTCCAGGCGCGGATGAGCTCGATCCAGCACCGGCCATGGTGGTGTGGTGACGGCGGCGATGTGGACAGAGATGGCGGCGGTGGTGTGCTTCCTGTGAGCACCGCGCTTACCCTAGATCGGTAGGGAGTGTTCGGTGGGTTTTGTGTCAGCGTTCAACCTCGTGAGTCGTGCCCTGGCCCCCACCTTTGTTATATAGCGCGGGTCACAGGGGCCCACCAACCAGGGTTTGGTTTGGCGCCCCCGTTCAGGGCGCGGGTCAAGGGTCCGTCGAGCCGTTGGGCTCGATCGGGAGGAGATCAACCTAACACAATTCTGTATTCACAGTGCCTTCTAAGGCCAAAAATTCAATTACCATGTCGCAATAGAGCTCATAGAAAATCAACACTTCAGTTTCAAATTGAGAAAACTTTGTAGACATGGCTACAACTTTTATACACCTGGACAATGAAACTGCAGCATCTTCCTTTTATCAAAAAACAGCGCATAGTAAACACAGTTGTGTGGAGCCGCAGACCAAGATATATATGTGTCGGCACCCATGCACATCTAGCCGGCTGTTGCGAGAAGGTCCAGAGATTGCAATCAAAAATCATGTACAGAATAATGGTCAGGCTACATCCTGGAGACTGTCTACACTAAAAACATCGTGTATTCTAGAAGAAAGGAAATATGGTATTTATAGATGATTGTCCATAACACAAGAAATATCATGTAGTGTGTCGTTCCATTAATCCTTAATTAACCTATGAGAGTTCTTTAACTCGACCATATGTAACATAGTATTGAGATTGGTAAAATAATAATAACATTAGATATAGTCTTGTGAAATTTTATTATAATCATGTAATTGTTTTAAGCAACAATTTGAAGGTGCATCTTGTAGAATTGCCAAATGCACATAGTATGTCATTCAAGTAATTCTTTGAGTAACTTGTTAAATTATATGAACTCCTAAGTAACATACAGCAAGATGTTGTCGATATAGTTCTCCATTTGTCTCCTCACACCTCATGCATGTACTGGCAAGATGTAAAGTAAACTAAGGGGCTATTTGGATTGCAGTCGCTGCTCGGCTGACCAATTTTTTGGTCGTTGACTGCTTGCACATGCTCCATTTGGATCAGCATCGGAGATTCAGAACCACGCCAATTTTTTGGTCGCCTGGTTCGCTTTCTACGCCCGCATGTTGGCAAGCTCCTGGCGACCAAATCCTTTGCCAATTTTTTGGCGTGCCAATTTTGGCGTGGTTGGCCAGGGCATGATTCAAACAGCCCATAAATTACGGTTTCTACTTTTTATCTTTAAAATGTTTTATTAGGTCTAAGGCACAGGCTACATGTAAGTTCTTGCTTTGCTAAGACATTAGAAACATGAAGTCAAGGGGAAAATGACATCAATAACGTACATACCACACTGCTCGATGTGAATCTTTCTCGCTCTCTTCAGGTCCACAGAAGGCACAATAGCGAACCTATAAGGATGCTTGGATGTTTCCGTAGAATGTTGGCACAGCCAGTGAAGAAGTCCTCGGGTTCCAGCCAGGAAGCTACAGTCGATTCCAAGGAAATGTGCCTCGACACCGGATGTGGAATTTTGAGGCAACATGTGGTGGACCAAATGCTTTTACTTGTAGACCTTTTCCCCTTTTCCTAGGTAGAGTGACACTAAACCAGAGCTATTCCTAAAGTACATCAAAGGGACTGATTCATCATGTAAAAAGAACAGTAATATATATATATATATATATATATATGAGCATTACAATATACTTATTATTACTACGGGAAGTTAGAGCTACAGTTTTTATAGAAATATAACTAATTTTGGTAGTCTTACAACTGATGCAATTCAAGCAGCACAATTTCTCGTAAGCTCCTCTAGATAATCTGAAACAGAAGTAAAAAAAAGTTGTAGCATGAAGGTTATAGAACATACACTCGTAGCATATAATTCATTTGGTGGAAGAGCTTAATTATGCAATACCAAAAATGAAACATATCGGTTATGTAGTGTAAAACCTGCACTTTCCATGCTTCTATGCAATTTTATGGTTGTTCCCAAAGAGGAAAGGATGAATAATATATTATGACTGATTCAAGCCCCCCCCCCCCCCCCCCCAACCAAAAAATGGAATTTGCACTGGATTAACAATTGATGCCTCGAATTAGACCTAAAGTATCCAACATCCAACACGTCAACTTTCATAGAATTATATGCATGAAAAACATGTTAAATGGTTGGAAAGATTACATAGTTTGGTGTCCTATTTTTTCTTACCTGACCAATATCTTGCATACATACAAATCAGATACAAAGAAACAGTGTCAAATCAAATACACATTCTGACAAAGTTATATTGTGAAATCTTGTATAGTAGGTGAGTCTACACTTCTCATATACACAATGCACACCATTGATGATTTCCTTGTAAGTTTTTGCTACATCATGAAATATGTATACAAAAGTTTTGTTTAATTTCAGAAAATGTAGCAACTGCTACATGAAGGTTATAATATGCTTGTTCAGCATATCACACGGGTGAGACATCAGTATGTATAAACCTGAGTTGAACAATTGCTCTTGTTCACCTCCTCTTCTTCTATGATTGAGAAATCAGATAAGCCCCAAAAGCAACAAAAGTTAGTCCCATATGTCTGTCAGGAAAAAGGGAACTACTATTTAGCAACAACATTAAGCAAGATAACACTATTCAGCTAGACTGCTTAGAAGCATCTAAAAAATTCAAGTATCAAAGAAATATTATAACAGATCCACATATTCATGTTGTTGCCCATGTGGCTACCTATCTGCAAGTAATTGTTTGAATTGTATTGTACAAATTTATTCATACATGCAGAGTCGGCACGATCTAATGCATGGAAATGAGACAACAAAAAAGAATGCACGGGAAGATGATAAACACCCCAAAAAATGTCTGTACCCTGGTCTTCCTGTGAACTTCAAGTTTGGTCATATGATTGGGGGATTGGGGGCCATGGAAGGATGGAATATGGTTGCTGCTCCCTTTGGGTGGCTTCTCTAGGACCCGAGTTCGAATTTGTGAATGCAAGCCCAGTAGCAGAGGATACAACAGCAAGGTCAATATGATATAGGAACATCTGTCACAACAATGGCTGGAGGCCGGGAGCACATTGAGTGAAATAATCAACCATGATTTAGTTTAAGAATTCGGAAAAAATGGTACCACTGAAATTATTCACATAAATCAGACAAATTTGTTACATTTGTTGACATCTGTGCTAGCACAAATATTTCTGCCATATACACTGATTTGATGTCAAGTATGACAATAATTGAATGTTTGTAGCAATGGATCAACTCTTAATCACTGAGCTATTCTTGTTAATTTGTACCTATGGAGGGCCATAGGGGAAGAATCGATAACCTTAGATGGGAAACATCAATATACATGTTTTCACACCTAATTATTGATGTGAGTCTACAAGTTTTCATCCTAGTAATTCATAGGATCACACTGATAAAGTCCACAATTTTCATTGTATTTGATTAACAAGGAACTGAGGTATTTCTCTCTTTTTAGATCAAACATAGATCTCGCTATCTTCACAAAGGCCGAAAAACACATGCCCGTGATTTTTTGTGAAGCATCAACTATGGGAGAGGCCCTCACCTGAAAGTCAAACTGTTCTAATTAATAGCACCGGGGTGCAAAATTACACAGCTGGGCGCAGGCAGCCAAATGTGAGCTAACATGGCAAAGAGAATCAGAGCAATATCTCATAGACCAAATAGCACCAGTTAAACAGACCATCGTTTCTAATGCTTGTAATCCAATGGAACCGAAGCGACACGTGAGGATAGAAATACCAGAAAATACATAAAACCAATATGCTCATTAAAATTCATATTTTATCTAATTGCCAGTATATATAAAAAGACGCAGTCACATTATGTAAGTGGCTAGTGTTAGCCATACATCTGCACTTCATCGAACTTATCTATAACCAATCAAAAATTTATGTTCAATCTAAATGATTTTTGTAGCGACCAGACCTCAAACGGCCAAATCTTTGTGCATCAGTGTCATCCCTGGATAGGTAATGCTGACACGCACAATACTCGAGGATTTATAACAGAGTCTCAATCACACACTTATTACATCAAATGTCAAAAAAGATAACTTATTACAATAATATGGCTTAAGGCCATCTAAATAAGATAACAACGGAAGGCTTGAAAAATAAAGTGAGTCCATCAACTCCAACGACATAGCTGAGTGAATGACAACGACCTAGCGCACCTTACTCGTCGTCTGAAATGTCCGCAACATGATATGTTGCAGCCCGAAATGGGTCAGCACCTGGAATAAGCTGACAAAGTAACACAAAAGAGCAATGAACAGAACAAATGCTATCACTACATGCAAATGTGGCTGGTGTGTAGCTATATGGTTAATAGTTTTGCATAAAGCCAATTTTTCCCTACAACAAAGGAATATATTTTATTTAACTATCATGGTGGTTGTTAAACATTGAGAAGGTTCCTCCAACTCAATCCCAATTAAACAATATCAATTAACCCAACAAATTAATTTAGAGTGATGAGATCAACATGATAATCCAAGAACTAGATACTCAAGATGTCCATAACCGGGGACACGGCTAACCATGATTAGTTTGTACACTCTGCAGAGGTATGCGCACTTTCCCCCACAAGACTCGATCTCCTCCGTTAGATTTCTCGCACTACATGGTGTTTGAGAAATGGATGACTGAGACACAGTCTTTCAGAAACATTAACTCTTTACTTTGGATGGACAGTTACACCTACTTTCCCCTACATATGCTAGCCCATCACTGAAAGAGGTCATGCAACCTACTCAACTATGCTAGAGCCCATAATAGCATGTGGCTGCACACGGAAGTTTCTAGCATGAATAATCTTATGATCCCTCTGAGCCTGGGTGGCGAACCGTAGGATGATCAGACGGGTACTCCGGGACATCCTAGGAGAACACTGAATTCTCTAGGTGCCTGCAACCAATCCACCTAGATGTGTATTTAAGTAGCCACCTTAAGTTAACCATTAATTAACAATTCTCACATCTGTCATGGATACACTCAACCAATCCACGTCTACTAGCATAGCATAGCAACCTGAGCATAACGTAGAAGTAACTCCCAAATGTTTGATAATAAAAGGGCAATAGGTTCTACCTCATCATGTACTTCCCAATACCCACATGTTGTTCACATCCTAATCATGCAGTGTTTGAGGATTGGAAGTAATGCATAAAAACTAGGTAATAAAGGAATATGATCAAAGTGTTACTTGCCTTGCTGACGATCTGCAAACCCTAGAGACTCGTAGTAGCATGCTTCGCACTCTGGGAATTCTATCGCAAGAAACAATACCATACATAAGCACTCCAGCATAGAAGCACGGGTAAAACTCAAATAAGAATATCCAAATAAAAAGTTCAACTGAAGAGCTCCGATTTGCAAAAAGAATCAACTCAAACGGAGCAACGAAACTCAAGATACGAACAAAACAAGATCGTTTACTAATCTGGACTAAAGTAAAATTTTACAGTACCAAAATCATGTTCAAGTTGGTTAACTAGAAAGAGGGCTTCGAGACGAAAATTTAGACATTGGTTTCATCTAATTTGGATAAACGAGTAAAAAGATATACTAGACTAAAGATCAGGGCAGAAATCGCGATCAAAATAATCACAGATAAAACCCTGGAAAATAAAATGAAATGAACAGACTGACGAACAAACGTTCACTGTCTAAACCTAACCGGCGAACAACGTTCGTTAAAACGAACGAATGGACGAACGTCCGCTAAATAAATAAACCGGCAAAAAACCGAACCGATCTAATAAAAACGGATCTAGGGTTTTCTAGAAAAACCCGACGGTTTTTTACCAAAAAAAAACACGGCGGTCGACGGCGGTGGCTCCCGGCGGGATTTCGGCGGGGCGGGGCGATGTGTAGCGACAAGACCTCAAACAGTCTAGTCTCTGTGCATCAGTGTCATCCCTGGATCGGTAATGCTGACACGCACAGTACTTGAGGATTTATAACAGAGTTGCAATCACACAGTTATTACATCGAATGTCTCAAAAGAGAACTTATTACAATAATATGGCTTAAGGCCATCTAAAAACGATAACAGCGGAAGGCTTGGAAGATAAAATGAGTCAATCAACTCCAATGGCCTAGCTGAGTGAACGACAACAAATCACCCTTCTAGGCTCCCCCTTCTAGGCTCCCCCTAGGCGATCACCGCCGGTGGCCACTCCGGCCCCGGCGGCCACCCTTCCTTCCGCTGGTTGCCACTCCGGCGCCGGCGGCCACTGCCCTCCTGCCACTTGTCACTCCGAGGGTGGCAGCCACCAACCAAACTCTGGTTTCTTTGTGGGAAGAGTTGCTGCTAGGATGGTCATGGATCCTCCTTCACTCAACTTTGCTCAAGGTAAAGATTTTCAACACTCAATGAGGCAAAAGTTTGGTCATCCAGTGGTGTTTTCACCTGGTTTTCGCCAACGAGAGTTCACTTTGGTGGTTTCCTTCTGCCGTGCTCGTTTTCGGTTGGATTGTCACACGGTTAGTATCATGTTGCAGTCATGTTTTGGTGGTTATCCGCAAGGTTTCCGTGTGCTTCATCTCAAGGACAAAACTTTCAAGTTTTTTGTTGCCTCAAAAGCAGTGGGTTTTGAGATCTATAATCATGGTCGGGTGGTTGAAAAGGATTTTGAGTTAGTTTTCAATCTTTGGGACTTTGGAGGACCTAACTGGTTACGTGAAGAACAACTTTTCTATCGTGAGGAAGAAGCTTCTTGGACTTTGGTCACTAGTGGACCGTGCCTGCGATCTGCCGCCGACAGAGTCTCCGACGATCAACTCCGGCAGTCAGTTTTTGCTCGTTTGGCGAATATTCCGACCACCAGCAATAATGTGGCCTCGGACAATAATGTGCCCTTAATGCCCAATATTAACTCCTCAGGAGAGGATCACGTAGCGACTGCGCAGGGCGGGAATCTGGGTCGTTCAAATAACTCATTACAATGCTACGTGTGTGTTAAGATGGGCCACTTTGCTCGGGAGTGCCACGACACTCGCCTTCCTGGGCTTTTCCCTTCACTAAGGTTTGCTACTTTCCCCAGCCCACCAAATGAGGCCTGGGACTTGGACGCGGTCAAGGACTGGTTCAAGTCCACTGGCTCGGCCCACGACCCCTCGCTAGTTTCCTCTTTTAGCGAGCCCTGTTTGGGATCTTTTCCTAATTTTCAGCCTCGTTTTTCACTTGCCTCCTCAACTTCTCCGCACTGCTCCTCTGTTTCACCACGGTGCTCAAACTTTGCTCCCATCACCTTGAGCTTGACATCGCCGGCGAGTGCTCGGTCTGCGGCTCCGATGGCCAACATTCCGATCGACCCGCGTCCATTTGTGCCCCATGGCTTCGACATTCAGCAGGTCCCTGGCCGCAATGAGGTGGCTCGGGTGGTGCTGCCACATCGTCCTCGTCGCCATGAAGATTGGGCGATTGCGACCATCCATCATCTCCCTGCCGATGCTCCATTCCCTAATGTAAGAGATGTTCTTGAGGAGTTTATTGTTGAGCATAGGCAGTTGGGGTTGCGAGACATTCAGCGCTGCCTGTTCGGAGAGGCATATGTTCGGCTCACGAGGGTTAGGGACAGGGATAAGTTGGTGCTAGATAGTCCTCATGAATTTGGTGATGTGTTTATTACTTTTGTGAAGCATGATGAGGGAAGAAACCACATGAGGGTTCACTTCAATAGAACTGTTTGGTTGCTTATGACAGGAGTTCCGTTTAATTTCCGTAACATTGAAGATTTGGCCTATGCTGCCAGTAAGTTTGCCCGCATGATCTCCTGGGACAAGGAAGATGATCACATGCGGTGTATTGTTGTCAAGGCAAGAGTTATGAACTTGGATATCATCCCAAAAAGTATGCATTGGTCTGAAGGGGATGAGTTTGAGGAAGATGGCTGGTCTTCCTCCATTGAAGTGCTGGCAAGTGAGCTCCTTGGTGGAGGCCCTGTAGATGAGGATCCTTTTCCTCCTGCCAATGTGGACCCACATCCTTTACCTGAAAATGCTGAGCCTGTTGACGGTTTTCATGATGATGCTGTCATCAACAATGATATGGATGTTCAGATTGCAGAGAATTGGGATAACTAGGAAGAGAATCAGCAGAATAACCAGAATGATGACCTTGAGGATCTAATGGGTGCTGTGCAGCAGGAAGAAATGGCCTGGGCAGATGGAGAAGAACTGCTTCCAGCACCTAGCAATAGTAGTTTATCTTCAGACATGTCTTTCTCTGAAGGAGACAACACAAATTTGCTTTTGCCCCCTGTTGCTGTGGAGGTTATTCCTCCTAGGGCTGCAATGCCTGCTATTCTTCATCCTCCTGCAATTGTGATTGCTAATGGGCTGCAGAACATAATTCAAGCCTACCAGTCAGATGATGAGGAACCTCCTTTATTGCAAGAGTAGATCCAGGATGTTGCTTTGGTTGATGTTGTTCTCCATGATCAAGTTGTTGCAGACCAACTACAACATGTTGCTTCCACTTCTCATGATACAGATGTTATTGTTGATGTTTCTGCACCTATTGATGTGGCTCCTATCCAACCTGTTCTGCTGGAAGCTACATTGGAGCCTGTTTTGATTTCTGATTTACCTTTGGCTGCTGTGTCAATTGATGAGCAAACCCAACCTTCACTTGCTAGTGGATCATCAAATGAAGTCTTGGCTTGCAGTACTGAACATGTTAATACTGCTAGAGGAAGCTTGCAGCCAGTGGAGAACCTAGAGGATCTTCAATTAGGGCTCCAAGGTAATTGGGTTAACCAAATAAATGAACACTTTAGCATGGCACCTTCTCTTCTTGGTTTGAAATGTATTCAGATGGCTGCTGCTGCTAACAATGATCATTCTGTTTCTGAAGAAGGCATGCTACTGTGGAAGCATCACTTTAAAGAGCAATCTTTGGAAAACAGGAGCTCTTTCTCTACCAACATTCTTGTAAGTTGGTTTAACTTTATTGTTCACCTGCTTCTGTCCCCTGATAAGTTTGCCTGGACTGTCAATATGTTAAAATCTGGAATGTGGGAATTGTTCACTGCTGTGGAGAATATGGATCAAGCCATTCTGTTTCATATACCTGACAAGTATCCTACCTCTCATGCACCTATTTGTCAGGCCATGGAGGAAAGTGCTCAAGAAAAGGGCAAAGAAAATATTTGAGTGGCTGCCAATATGCCGGATGTGGGGTCCCAGGACCTGCTATAGCCTTTTGGTCAAGATAACTTGAGGAAGAGAAGAAGTGAAAAAACTCCACTAGTGGAAACAGAGGTAAGGAGAAGTGATAGAATTAAGAAAGACAATGTTGGTTACAAGAGAAACTCCTGCTCTAATAATAATTGTCTACCTTGCAATGTTTCTTTTGAGGAATTAGCGACAGTGGGAGAGGCTCCCACTGACTTTGTATTACTCACAACATAACAATTACAAGTGTGTTACAATGGGTTTTAGGCCCCCCGGCCGTAAGTGTTGCAGAAGCAAAACTAGCTGTCCAAATTTACAATGAAGTCAGAGAGAAAAGGATGAACTTTCTCAGGACAGTTATGGATCACCAAACCCAACAGAAGTTTGAACCTAGCCAACCATGCCACGAACGAGCGCGGGATCCCCCTGAAATGTTGGTTGTTTCTTTCCATCCACAGGCTCCAAGCAGCAAGCAGGAAGATATCCATGAAAAGCGGCCGACGCCAGCTCTCTCTCCCAGCATGCAAGATGGCTAGCCTATTGGTTCCTCCTGGCCAGGTCAGACCAACCTTACTCCAGCATTGTTTGGCAAAAGGGCACTCGAAGAAGAGATGTTCCACGGTTTCCTCTGGCGGGGTTTGGCAGAGCATGCAAGTGTAGTTGCCCCCGGCTACAGCAAAGTGCCGCCTCTTCAGCATGTTCCTGGTGTTACGATCGACCATAAGCAGCCACCCAAACATCTTGAACTTGATCGGGCATTTGGCTTTCCATAGCCAACCAAAGGCCTCATCAGCTTTCACCTGCTTGAAACAGTGGTTGTAGTACTTCTTTGACGAATAACGTCCTAGTTCACAGACCCAAACGTCGGGCGAACCGTATTCTAGACAAACATGCAAGGACCCTTGCTGTATCTCTCTTATCTCCTCCCTAGCCTGGGCCGAAAGAGGCAGACCGAAGATCATGGCTGGATCAGTGGTCCTGAGAACCCTAGCAACGGAGTCATCCTCGTTCAGAGCATAAGAGAAGGCTCGCGGATGTGTGTCCATCAGTGCGGAGCCAATGTCACTAAACCAGACATCTTTCCAAAACAAAGAGCTGCATCCATCCCCGGGGATGACCCTGGCGACCCCACGGAAGGTTCCACTAAGCTGCATTACATCTTTCCACCAGAAGGAACCCATTAGCTCAGTGGCATGCGGCACCTTGTTCGGGTAGTACGCCTCCCAGACTAGCTGAACCCTGGGCACATCCTCACGATTGTAGAACTTGAATAAGTACTTCAGGAGAAACGCGGCATTTTGTATCTTGATATCAATAACACCGAGGCCACCACACCGTTTGGGTCGATAGACAAGCTCCCAGGCAGCAAGGGAGTTGGATTTGATCCCATCGTTAGAATTTTTTGCCCAGAGGCAGTAGCGGCGCAGTTTGTCAAGGTGCTCAACCACTTTAGGGTGCACCTTGATCGTGCACATTGCATAGATCAGCATGGAGGTGATCACCGAATTGACCAGCGCCAATTTGTCCCCCGACGACATCAGCGATAGGGCAGTGGATGTTTTCCTCTCAACCGAGTGTACCAATGGCATGAGATCGAGAACACTTGGCCTAGTTATCCCCATGGGGAGACCAAGGTAAGTGAACGGCAGGGTGCCAACAGAGCAGCCAAACACCCCTGCCAACCCACTAGCATGCTGGTGATCAGCATTAATGGGTATGAGGGTCGATTTATGGAAGTTGATCTTGAGTCCCACCGAGGCCGCATAATCCTCCAAAATAAGTTTCATGCGGGCGGCCTGTGTGGGACAAGCTTGCATAACCAAGATTGTGTCGTCAACGTATTGCACCATCGGGAAGTCACCCGCATTTTCACGAGGAATATGAAGCTCCAGCAAACCCTGGTGTACGCGTCATTGATGGCAGCTTGGAGTAGATCAGCCGCAAGGACAAAGATCATTGGTGAGAGAGGGTCACCCTGTCTCACGCCACACTTGCATTTGAATTTCCGACCAGGAACACCATTTAAGAGAACTGACGAAACTCCCGAGCCAAAGATCGTTTCCATCCAGCCTAGCCACCTATCATCAATACCCATGTGTTTGATAATATCCAGCATGGGGGCATGTTCAATCGTATCAAAGGCCTTGGCAAAATCAAGCTTAAGTAATACAATCTCTCTCCCAGATGAGTGGCATTGATGAATATATTCGTACGACCATGCGAGACAATCCTGGATGGTCCTACCTTTGATAAATCCATATTGGTTCCTGTGTATGATTTTTAGAATGACTTTCTGCAGCCGGTTCGCCAAGATCTTTGTAATGATTTTCAGACAACAATTTAGTAAGGTAATTGGTCTGAAATCATTAGCCGTTTCCGGAGAGGATATTTTTGGAATCAGGGTGATATATCCCTCACTAATGCTAGTGATGTCAAGTCCCCCAGCATGGAAAGCGTGACAGAGGTCATAGAAATCTGACTTGATGATTTGCCAGCACTTCTTAAGAAAGCAACCATTAAAACCATCCGGGCCGGGGGCTCTGTCATTCGGCATTTCCTTAACAATAGCATCTATTTCATCAGTAGAGAAGGGCGCACTCAGTTGGTCCAGCCCATCAATCCTGCGGATGATCCTAGAGAGATCAAATCTCATGCTGGTAGGTTTAGAAGAACCCAAACGATCCTTGTATGTATTGAACAGGACCCCCTCTTTGCCAGCATGATCATGAATTTCGACCTCCCCAACTCTAAGCATGGCAATGGCATTGTGCCTATACCTCTCCGTGGCCAATGACTGAAAGAGCTTAGTATTTTCGTCAGCAAAGCGAAAATACCTAATAGTACATCTCTTTCGCCAGTACTCATTCTGGTATTTGAGCAGGGCCTGTAAGTGGGTTTTCAATATCTCCCTGAAGTTTGACTCCTGGACATATAAAGGTCGTTTGTCCTCAAGGGTGTCCATGATGGCCAGAGTCTCATTACTGTTTTGAATCAGAACTTTGAGTTTCGAGACACCCTTGCTCCATCGCTTGAGATTAGATCTCAAGTTTTTTAGTTTTTTACATATTCGCGCCGCGGCATTGGGTGCGTGACATATTTTAGACCATGAGCTAGCAACAACCTCCATGAACCCATCATGATTAGTCCAGAAATTCTCAAACCGGAAAAGCTTGGATCGGGGGACACTTGATTCAATTGTGACCACGCACGGAATGTGATCGGACACTGGTTTTCCCAGAGGCAGGACCATTGTGTTTGGATAGGAGGTGGTCCAACAAGAGGATGAGAAGAACCAATCCAACTGTTCGAGCAGAGGATCATCCTGCATATTACTCCAGGTAAATGCTTGGCCTTTCATAGGTAATTCCATGAGTGATTGTGCACAGATGAGCTCGTTAAATAACAACATGTCCGCAGCATCACCCCCAGGTTTGTTTCTGTTATTCGTGGATCGAATAAAGTTGAAGTCGCCAAGAATTAGCCAATTTTCATCGTCAGGGATATTCAAATCAAAAAGCCAGTTTGTAAAATCCACTCTACGCTGACCAGAGCAGGGGCCATAGACATTAACCAGCTTCCATGAGTCATTCGACTGCGTGGCCACAAAAGAAATCCCAATGGCAAAAGAATCCACAAACGAAGACGTGCCCGTAAACACAGTACTATTCCAAATGACAATGATGCCACGAGAGGCACCCACTGATGGCGCAAAAACAAATTTATCGAAGCGCTTAGGGCAGAAAGTCTTAATAAAGGCAAGATCGAAGGATTCACGTTTAGTTTCCTGGATACATAGCACAGAACAACCGCTAGTATCGATCGCATTCCTAATAGCCAAAAGTTTTGCATCAGAGTTTATGCCTCTGATGTTCCACGAGAGCACATTCCACGATTTATTCATCGGAAGGGAAGACTTCAGTCTTCATCCGCTCCCGACGAGCGCTGGTCATCCAGTAGCTTCTCACGGGAGAGGGCTTCAGGGGCAATTCCACAATTGCTTCCCATCCGTTGAAGATCCTCGATCGGAGTTGGCGGGGGGCAGGCAGCATTGGGCACCTGCACAGGAGCAGCAGCCAAAGAAACAGCATTGACAAAAGGAATCTCACGTGGTTTCACCCGTGACTTGGAACGCTTTGTGTCTGTATCATGGTTGATTTTGAAACCGTCATACTTGTTGGATCGATTGCTCCGTCTGACAGTAGTGGTGTCCAAAGGCACTAACACATTGCGGTGTTGAGTAGCCACAGAAGAGGATGCAAGCACCTGAAGTGCAGTAGGCTGGTCTGATGAAGGCACTATCAGAGATTCTACCTCTGCCGGGACGAGCTGCGTGACCGCCTTGAGGCCAGGAGAGTGTTCAGGCAAATTCCAAGTCGCAGCAATCAACTAAGCCCTAGGTTCAGGCGATAGCATAGACGATGGAACAGCAATTGTCCCCCACTAAATTGCAGTAGCAAAGATCCTTGAGAAAATGTCAGGTTCAGGCACCATACACTCAATCCAAGCTGCAGCAGCAGCATTAAGATGATTCTGAATACTCTGAAAAGGGTTTAGGGGTAACATCACAGGAGAAGTATGTTGAAGGGTGATAGCTGGTGTATATATACGCTTGAGCATACCCCCAATCCAAAGCAAGAACTCATGATCAACTGGAACCTGAAGAAAAACAGAACTTCCCCCAGCCCTGACGAACTCCAACCTGGCTGCATGGTTGCCATTCACAAATCCATCAGCCAAAGCTTCCACTGCCTGAAACTCCGAATCAGATGACCAAATGTCAGATAGATTATCCTGCACATTATGCTCCGGAACCACACCATCCATGAGAGACGGACCATCATACTGAAAGAAGGTCCTGAAACTGAACCCAGTGTAAGGTGGAGGGATCACAGGCCACACGCCCCACCCATTTTCCTGAACATCCTGAGCAGGTTCCAGGGCATTCCAGGCAGCCTCATTCAAAGCATCCTGAGCCGCCATCTCATCAATTCGTGCTTGCTGCATGAGGGTGTAGTAAGGAAGCTGATATGGATGTGGAGATGCATTCAAAAGAGGGGGAACATCTTCATTACCAACCAAGTTTGGAATAGTGTTTCTACCATTCAGAACATAGACAGGCACCGACCACGAGCGAGCAAGACCTGGCAGTAAACCAACCCTGGTAATCACAAGACTATGCGGCACCTCAGCAACATCCTTGCTATGACATTTAACAAGGATTCTAGCCTTGTTCTGTCCCGGACAGGGCCAGGCAAGCATCTTCCCAAAGTGTGAGACAGCCTTATGGACATAATGCTTAGTGTGATAGTCCATTGGAAAAGCGAGAAACATGACCCAAACTTCATATTCAAAGGCAGGCATGCGCATATTGATACTCTCATCATGTGGAACTAGGGAGAAAGTGGAATCATTGGTCAAAGCATGTGGTCCTTCTCTAATGGCAGCATCCCTACTCTCCATATCCGCAAACACAACACACCCGATCCCCAGTGGGTAAACAAAATCATCTAGCAGTTCATACTCTAAATCTCCAACGATAATGCGACAGACCTCAGCTAGCCAGAACTCCTTCTGATGATCAGGGACCGGAGGGTGGACGGAAACAATGGCGTACCTATCGTGATTTAGAGGCGGATCATCCACCACCATAACTTGACGTTGGACCCGGTGAGCAGGCCCGCGATCGAAGGTGGATCCATCCGAAGCGAAGGCAAACGGGCTCACGGGGAAGTTCGCCATGGCAGATGGAGCCGAGAGCTGCGGTGGCTTGAGAGATTTCGTCGGAGTAGGAGGTGGTGGATTCTTGCTCACGGTCGATGGTGAGGGCGTGGGTGTAGAACTCGAGGAGAGCGTCGTTTCACCCGATTGGGGTTTTTGGCAAGCAGAATTGACTACACCCTGACCGGGTAGGCGTATCGTCAAGCAATGGGGATTAGCCACGTCCGCGTGGTGCGGGATTATCTGTTTCTGTTTCCATATGCAACCCCCTTGCGGATCCCTAACAACACGGGCCATACCAACAGCCACAGATTTACCAACCGCAGGTTCATCCGCAGCAGCCCGAGGCAAGATCCTCTCCGATTGTGTTAGATTTTTTATTTTCCAAGCCCAGCGAGGGAGAAAAGCACAAGTCGTAAGCTTGCGTGACTTGTGGCCCAGTCGAAAGCAGAGAGAACAGCGATGAAGCCCCGGACAAAGCCTAGTCATGTGGTCAACCGCAGAACATGCATTACACGGAAAGCCCAAAGGATTCGGGCCCACTTTGCATGGCACATGCTTATGATCATCAGTACGTGTAGTCAAGCAGGCGCAGGCGCCAGAGTCATCTCCACAGCGCTGACAGAAAACCCTAGTGCAAACATCATCAACATGGCTAAGACGATCACAGAGAGAACAATGCAAAAGCCTTTTGTAAATGTATTCCTTGGTGGGGACTGACGAAATTTGCACCAGAAGCTTAACATTATCATTATCATATCCGGCCTGCCAGCAATCCAGAACAGAAAAAAGTTTCTCATCCGGAATAGAATCCCATAAGCCCACAATATATCCTACCCCCTGAAAAGATGGCAACCTTCCAGGAATATCGGGAACAATAGGTAAAGGTATGGAACCAATCTGAAAAGAATCCGAAGAAACCGGAGACGAAAAACTACCAAAGGAGATCCGATCAGAAGGCTCGCCGGAATGCAAGTCCGTCGGCGGCGGAGTGAAACCCAATTTTTGCAGTACTAGCAATGACGCAGGATCCAATGGTAATTTACTCTGGTTAGAAAGCCATTTAGATTTAATCGCCGGACCAGGTGAGGAAGCCAAACCAGTTAGCTCAGAATCAGCGTGCCATGAGGGGAGCCGTGGACGTGAGTTCCCAGATCGATGAAGATGAAAATGACAGATAAAGTCCGGCCAAATACGGTCTCTTAACCCAAATATGAAATGCCCCACACGATTTGAGGCCACTGAAAATCGAAAATGTCGATCACCCAGTCGCAAAACATTGAAACCAGCCGCAAGACCTGCAATACATGACTGAAGGGCCAAACCCACCGAATCCACCGAGAGGGGAAAGGAAGCCGAGGAGAAGGAAACTTCAAGGAAGAATTCCTTGGAGCCGGGGTTGGGGAGGAAGTGGACCGTAGATCCAAACCTTGCACGCACCTGTGCCTCCACCTTGCAATGTTGTCCCTCCCATCATCCAAAAATCAGTTGTTAAAAACCTCACTGCCTCTTTCTGTAAGGTTGCTGAGGGGGAGCTGGAGGACAAGCTGGCAAAGAAGCCCAAGAGAAGGCAAGAGGATGTTTTGGACAAGGTGCCCTTGGCCATAGGAGAAGGACATACCTCCAACTCTTCATAATGTTTAAGGCCCTTAATTGGAGTAATGTGTTGAGGGATTGTGTGTGTGGTCCCCACCCACCTAGTTTGGAACTGCTTTTGAATGATGTAAGACTTGGTTATTGGCACTTTATAAACCCTGTATGTCTGGTGATGTACTCTCTTATTAGTACTTATATGCTCTATGATTGGATGCTCTGCTGGATATATGTTGTGTTGTGGATGAGGGCATTGTGCTAGTTTCTTTTATGTTTGGATGATCAAGTGCTGGTGCTTGATCTCTGGTACAAAACCATCATGTGTTTCCATGAATAACACAAACAGAAGCTGGAATATTCTCAATTGGAACATTAGAGGAATGAATTCTGAGGACAAATGGTTGGCTTTACGGCAAAAAATTGATGAGAGTGACTGCAATATTTTGTGTCTTCAAGAAATCAAGAGAGAGACTTTTGACACAGCTTACATAAAAAAAATTTGCCCTACTAGAATTAATAAATTTGCTTTCCTTCCCTCTGTTGGAGCTTCTGGGGGCTCCTTGTGGCTTGGAATGGTTCTCAGTTCTCTGGAGAAGTCATTGCAAAAAATAGGTTCTCACTTTCAATATAATTTACCAGTCTGCTCTCTAATCAGTCTTGGATTCTTTCAATATTTATGGGCCATGTGATCCACAAGACAAAATTGAGTTTATTAACTGGTTCCTGAATATTCACATGCTTGATGATGTTGACTGGATTCTAATGGGAGATTTCAACCTTATGAGGGCACCATCAGATAGGAACAGACCTGGTGGAGATGTTAATGATATGCTTCGGTTTAATGAGGCAATCAGTAATCAAGGTTTAGTTGAATTACCTTTGCATGGTAGAAAGTTCAGCTGGAGTAACATGCAGCATGATCCTTTGTTGGTAAAACTTGATTGGTTTTTCACTTCTGCTTCATGGATGACTTCATTTCCAAACACAATTGTGCTACCTCTTGCAAAGCCTATATCAGATCATCTGCCCTGTGTAATAAAAGTTGGTACTTCTATCCCAAAAGCAAGAGTGTTCAGGTTTGAAAACTATTGGCTCCAACATTCTGACTTTAAACAGGTAGTTGCTACTGCTTGGAATATTCCAGTGGGAAATCTTGATGTTGTCAAAACTTTCAATGCTAAGTTCAAAAACTTAAGAAGAGCTCTGAAGCTGTGGGCTAAATCTTTGTCCTGTCTGAAAACTCAAATTGCAAAGCTAAATGAGCTCATCTTCCTGTGGGATTTCTTTGAGGAATTTAGAGAGTTGGACATTCATGAATGGAATTGCAGGGCTATTCTTAAAGAACATCTGCTTATTCTGTTGAGGAATCAAAAGATTTATTGGAAGCAAAGAGGGGAAATCAAGGGGGTGAAGTTTGGAGATGAAAACACAAAAAAAATTCACACTAAAGCCTCAATTAACTACATGCATAATCATATTGTTGTACTTCAAAATGATGACCAAGTTGAGATATCTGATCATGTTGGGAAAGCTGCAATTCTCTTGGAAACTTACAAAAAAAGAATGGGCACATCTCAAAAAACCTCAATGCATTTTGATCTGGTTTCCTTGTTTGGGCAAAGACAAGATTCAGATATTTTTATAAACTTGAATTACCTTTTACTGAAGAGGAAATTGATGTTGTGGTCAAAGATCTTCCAACAGACAAATCACCAGGCCCTGATGGTTTTAACAATGAATTCCTCAAGTCTTGCCGGGACATTATTAAGGGAGTTGTGCTCAAATTCATATATGATTTTCATGCAGGGCAAATTTCTCTTGAGAGCTTAAATACTTCATACATAACCCTCATACCAAAGGGGAGTACTCCCTTGACAGGAAATGATTTTAGGCCAATCGCTTTACTGAACTGCTGTCTGAAGCTTGTCACTAAGCTGCTGGCAAACAGGTTGCAGAAGGTGATTCTCAAGTTGGTTCACATCAACCAATATGTTTTTCTTAAAGAAAGATCTATACATGATTGTTTGGGTTGGGCATATGAATATCTGCACCAATGTCATAAGTCTAAGGATGAAATCATTGTACTTAAATTGGACTTTGAAAAGGCTTTTGACACCATTGAGCACCAGGCAATGTTGGATATTTTAAAGGCCAAAGGTTTTGGGGACAGATGGATTACATGGATCAAAATGCTGTTCACTTCTACTTCATCTGCTATCTTGCTAAATGGTGTTCCTGGAAAAAAGTTTTATTTCCTTAGAGGTGTTAGGCAGGGGGACCCTCTATCCCCTCTCCTTTTTGTGCTTGCTCCAGACCTACTTCAGTCAGTTCTAAACAAGGCAATGCACCTGGGTTTGTTAACTTCTCCCTTGCAAGTGGAGTCATGCCCTGACTTTCCAATTGTCCAGTATGCTGATGACACCCTGGTTATTCTTCAAGCAGATGCCAAGCAACTACATTGCCTCAAAGCCCTTCTCAATACTTTTGCAGATGCCACTGGCCTTAAAGTAAACTACAATAAATCAAGTATGATTCCAATAAATGTGCCAGAAGAGAAGGTGGAGATTTTGATGAATACTTTTCATTGCAAGAAGGAATCTTTTCCAATCCAATATTTGGGAGCACCCTTAGGCCTCCATAAGCCTACTATTGAGCAATGTTTTCCTCTTGTCACAAGACTGCAGAAGAAGCTTGTGGGTTTTTCCTCCTTTATGACAATGGCTGGGAGATTGCTGCTGGTGAAATCTGTCCTAAATTCCTTGTTGATCTATCTCATGGGATCCTTGATGTGCCTGTCACCATCAAAACACAAGCCATAAAGTACTTGAGACATTGCCTTTGGAGAGGCCCTGATCTAGAGGACCATAGACCTGCCATGGTGGCATGGAGCACTATGTGTAGACCTAAAAATCAGGGTGGTTTGGGAGTGATGGATATGTTTGTTCAGAATAAGGCCCTCCTACTTAAGAACCTACATAAGTTCTATAACAGACACAATATTCCTTGGGTCAACTTGATTTGGGAATCATATTACAACAATGATTCACTGCCTGGTAATAGCTGGACTGGATCATTCTGGTGGAAGGCAAATCTTAAGCTTATTGACAACTATAAGTCTTTGGCCAGATGCAACATAGGTGATGGCAAGAGTGCTTTATTTTGGACTGATCTTTGGCACTCAGCTTGTTTGCAAGACATGTTCCCTCATTTATTCTCTTTTGTGAAAAACAAGGATGCTACTATCCACACCATTCTCCAAACTGAATACTTAGAGGATCTATTTTTTCTACCCCTGACTGTGCAAGCTTTCCATGAATTTGAGGCTATGGAGGACATTTGCATTGCTTTAAGGGCCTCTGGTACACTAGATTACACTGACACTTGGAGTTACATTTGGGGAAATGAACAATTCTTAGTTGCTAAGGCATATAAAGTTATGATGGGAGTTAAAATTGTGGCACAACAGTTCAACTGGATCTGGAACAGCTCCTATCAGCCAAAACACAAGGTGTTCTTTTGGAGACTACTTCATGACAGGCTCAATACTAGAAATCTTCTGAGAAGGAAAACTTTTCATATGGACAACTATAACTGTGCTGTCAACAATTGTCCATAGGAGGAAACACTCCAGCACCTTTTCTGGACCTGTCCTTTCGCAGCTCAGTGCTGGGACCAGATATGCCCTTCAAGACAGGCAAATCTTTCAATACTGGAAGCTTTTCTTGATCTCAAGCAGAAGCTTCATGTGCCTTTTTTCATGGAGATAATCATCCTTGCTTCTTGGGCTATCTGGATCTCAAGGAACAATTTGATCTTCCAAGCAATTCAACCTAGCATTCAGAGGTGGAAAGCTATCTTCCAGGAGGAGCTCAATCTTCTAAGATTTAGAATTAAGAAGAGTTATGCTAGAGCCTACTATTCTTGGCTTGATAATCTTGTCATGTAATCCTAGTTGCTAGTTTTCTCCTTTGTTTTCTCTTTTCTTTTTTGCTCGTCTAGCTTATCTCAAGCCTTATGTATAGTGGAACCTCTTTGTTTTTTTACCCTTAAATAATAAAAATTGCAGTGGGGTTTTGCCCTACTATGTACAGTCAGAAAAAAAGTGAACGACAATGACCTATGGCACCTTACTCGTCGTCTGAAAAGTCTGCAACATGAAATGTTGTAGCCCGAAACGGGTCAGCACATAGAATATGCTGGCAATGTAATGCATAGAGTAATGAACAGAATAAATGCTATCACTACATGCATATATGGCTGGTGGAAAGCTCTATGGTTACAGTTTTGCATAAAGACAATTTTTCCATACAACAAAGGAAGAAATTTTATTTAGCTATCATGGTGGTTGATAAACATTGAGAAGGTTCCTCCAACTCAATCCCAATTAAGCATCATCATTAACCCAATCAAATTAATTTAGAGCGATGAGATCAACATGATAATCCAAGAACCAGATACTCAAGATGTCCATAACCGGGGACACGACTAACCATGATTAGTTTATACACTCTGCAGAGGTTTGCGCACTTTCCCCCACAAGACTCGAACACATCCATGATCAGAGATTCGAGACATAGTCTTTATGAAGCATTAACTCTCTACTTTGGGTAGACAGTACCACCTACAACCCACTACATCTGCTAGTCTACCTCTTCAAGAGCTTCATGCAACTTACCCAACTACGCCAGAGCCCATATTAGCTTGTGGCTGCACACGGAAGTTTCCAGCATGAATAATCTTATGATCCCTTTGAGCATGGGTGGCCAACCGTAGGATGATCAAATAAAAGATCTAACCAGAAAGTTCAACTGAAGAACTCCGGTTTGCAAAAAGAATCAAATCAAACGGAGCAACGAAACTCAAACTACGAAAGAAACAAGATCCGTTTACTAATCTGTACTAAAGTCAAATTTTACAGTACCAAAATATTGTTCAAGTTGGTTAAAAAAATACCGGGCTTCGAGACGAAGATCTAGGTGCTTGAATCACCTGATTCGGATAAACGAGCGAAAAGATAAACTAAAACGAAGATCGGGGTAGAAATCGCGATCGAAAATAATCGCGGAAAAACCCTGGAAAATAAAACGCGAGGACCAGGCTAACGAACGAACGTTTGCTGTCTGCGGCTAACGGATGGACAACGTTCGTTCAAACGAACGTACGGACGAACGTCCGCTATTTAACTAAATCGAAAAAATAAACTGAACCGAAACTAAAAAAACGAATCTAGGGTTTCTAAATAAAATGAACGGTTTTTCACAGAAAACCGGCGGCGGCGTCGACTACCTCGGCGGGCGGGCGGTGACTCCGACGACAGCGGGCGGCGACTCCGGCGACGGCGGGCGGCTCCGGCGGGGCGGGTGGGGTCGGCGGCGGAGGCTCCGCGCGGCGGCGACGGGAAGCGGCGGCGGCGGCCGCGAGGGCGGGGCTAGGGTTTGGGCGGCGGGACAGGTGGGCTCACGGGGCTCCGCCTCGGCTTATAAGGCCGGCCGGGCCGCGGTGTCCGGGTCGGACACGGCCCGGTTAGGTCGGTTCCACTTTTTCTTAAATAATCCTGACGTAGAAAAACTAATGAGAGAAATACTAAACGGCGTCCGAAAATCCTGAAATAAATTTTCACGGTCCTCTCATAATATTGCGGACAAAGTGAACATTTATTTGGGCCTCTAATGCAATTTTGAAAAATGCATTTTTTCCTAATTCAAATAAAATAGCAATAAAACTCCAAATAAAATCCTTATTTGATTTTAATATTTTCCCTCCAATATTACTTTATTTTGGAGAAGTCATTTTATCCCCTCTCTTTTATTTTCATATTAGAAATATTCGAAGACAAATATAATTAAAACCAAATGATCCTCTTTAAAAAATTTGAGAAAACTCGAATATGAAAATAACGGAATCCCCAACTCTCTCTGTGGGTCCTTGAGTTGCGTAGAATTTCTAGGATCAACCAAAAATGCAGTAAAATATGATATGCAATGATGACCTAATGTATAACATTCCAAATTGAAAATTTGGGATGTTACAAACCTACCCTACCCCCCTTAAGATGAATCTCGGCCAAGAGATTCGGGTTGGCTAGAAAATAGGTGCGGGAGGTCCTTCAGTAGGTCCTCCTCTCGTTCCCAGGTGGCTTCATCTTCGGTATGGTGGCTCCACTTAACTTCGCAGAACTTGATAACCTTGCTACGTGTGACTCGGCTGGCAAACTCAAGAATCTTCACTGGTTTCTCCTCATAAGTCAAATCGCTATCCAACTGAATCGCTTCCACTGGCATTGCATCTCTCAGAGGAATATCGGCCATCTCTGCATGGAACTTCTTCAACTGGGAAACGTGGAACACATCATGAACTCCTGACAATCCTTCTGGCAATTCTAGCTTGTAAGCAACTTCTCCCATGCGTTCCAAAACTTTGTATGGTCCCACAAAACGTGGTGCTAACTTTCCCTTAACTCCAAAATGCTTAACTCCTCGAAGTGGGGACACGGGAAGATACACTCTGTCTCCGACTGCATAAACTGTCTCTTTGCATTTAGAATCCACATAACTCTCCTGCCTGGACTGGGCTACTTTGAGTCTATCGCGAATCAACTTAACCTTCTCTTCAGTCTCCTTAATCAAATCTGGTCCAAACAACTGACGGTCTCCAACTTCATCCCACAACAACGTTGTCCTACACCTCCTTCCGTGCAAAGCTTCGAAAAGGGCCATCTTCAAACTGGCTTGATAACTGTTGTTGTAAGAGAATTCTGCATATGGAAAATTGTCGTCCCAACTAGATCCATAATCTAGCGCACAAGCTCTTAACATGTCCTCCAGAATCTGATTGACTCTCTTGGTCTGTCCATCTGTCTGTGGATGAAAGGTTGTACTGAACTCTAGCCCGGTACCCAAAGTCTCATGCAACTGATTCCAGAACTTTGAGGTAAACTGGGTTCCTCTATCTGATACAATGGTCCTCGGAACTCCATGCAGACATACGATCCTGGTCATATATATCTTTGCCAACTTAGCACTGGTGTAAGGGGTCTTCACTAGGATGAAATGATTTACCTTCATTAACCGATCGACAACAACCCATATCGAGTCATATCCTGAACAAGTCCTAGGAAATCCTGCGAAAAAATCCATGCCTAGCTTATCCCACTTCCATTCGGGTATCTGCAATGGATGTAGCAATCCCGCTGGCTTATGATGCTCTGCCTTCACTCTCTGACATACATCACATACTGCTACATACTCAGCAATATCTTTCTTCATTCCGATCCACCAGAAACTGTCCTTCAAATCCAGATACATCTTGGTATTCCCTGGGTGAATAGAATACGACGAATCATGGGCCTCCTGCAGAATCAACTTCCTGATCTCTGGATCATTAGGCACATATACGCGATCCTCAAACCATAAAGTATCGTGCTCATCCTCATGAAATCCTTTAGCCTTTCCTTTGCTCATCCTTTCCTTTATCTCGACTATCTCTTTGTCAGTCTTCTGTGCTTCCCTGATCTTATCCATCAAGGTAGACTGAATTTCCAATGCTGCTACATGAACGCTCGGAACTATTATAGCTCGTGAAGATCCTCGGCTAACTCCTTGGGTAATCCTCCGGTCATGAGTTATTGACATGACTCTTGCGACTCAAGGCATCTGCTACTACGTTAGCCTTTCAGGGATGATAGTGCAACTTCATATCATAATCCTAGATGAGCTCCAACCATCTACTCTGTCTGAGATTTAACTCCCTCTACGTGAAGATATACTTCAAACTCTTGTGATCCGTGTACACCTCACAATGGTTTCCGATGAGAAAATGTCTCAATGTCTTCAATGCATGCACTACATCTGCTAACTCCAAATCATGTGTAGCATAATTTAGCTCATGAGGTTTAAGCTATCATGAGGCATATGAAACAACTCTTCCCTCCTGCATAAGCACTGCTCCAAGTCCTCGACGAGAAGCGTCGCAATACACTTGCTAATCCTTGCGTTGATCTGGAAGAATCAGCACTGGGGCTGTAACCAAACATTTGTTCAACTCCTAAAAACTGGCTTCACAATCCTCAGTCCATTTGAACTTGATGTCCTTCTTCAAAAGCTCTGTCATGGGAAATTCTCAATGAACCTCCGGTAATATCCCGCGAGTCCAAGAAAACTGCGGATCTCTCCAACTGACGTGGGTGCTTCCCATTTGGTCGCAGTGACAACCTTGGTGGGGTCTACTACTATTCCTTCTTCGGATATAACATGTTCGAGGAATCCAACTTCCTTCAACCAAAACTCACATTTGCTGAACTTTGCATATAACTGATGTTCCCTGAGCTTCTCGAGAACTAAACGCAAATGATCCTTATGCTCCTCTTCATTCTTCGATTAGACCAAAATATCATCAATGAACACCACGACGAACTTATCCAAAAACTCCATAAACACCTTGTTCATCATGTTCATGAAATATGCAGGCATGTTAGTCAGACCAAATGACATAACAGTATACTCATATAGCCCGTACCTTGTGGTAAAAGCTTCTTAGGTATATCCTACTCTCAAATCTTCAGCTAGTGGTATCCTGATCACAGATCGATCTTGGAAAATACTTTAGCTCCTTGGAACTGGTCAAACAAATCATTGATCATCGGCAGTGGTTACTTGTTCTTGATCGTCACTTCATTCAACCCACGATAATCAATAACCATCCTCAATGATCCATCCTTCTTCTCCACTAGAAGTACTGGTGATCCCCAAGGTGACAAACTTGGGGTGAATATAGCCTTTATCCAGTAACTCCTTAATCTGCTTCTTAATTTCCTCCAAATCCTTTGCGGGCATCCGATACGGTCTCTTAGATATTGGCCCTGTGCCTGGCAAAAGCTCAATCAAAAACTCAATGTCTCTATCCGGTGGCATGCCTGGCAACTCCTCTGGAAATATATCAGGGAAATCCTTCACCACTAGTACTTCCTCCTGTACAACTCCTGATAAGGAATTCACTTGAGTCCTCTTCGGCACATGACAGGATACATACTTGATCCTTCTTCCTTCTGGGGTGGTGAGCATAATCGACTTACTGGCACAGTCAATGTTCCTCCATACTTCGATAACCAATCCATGCCTAATATTACATCCAGTTCTTGTGACTCCAATACTATTAGGTCTAAGGGGAACACGTAGTTACCAATCCTTAATGGTAACCGATCACACCATAGGCTAGCCATATACTCTACTCCTGGCGAGGTTACTAACATGGGTGACCTAAGGGCTTGGGTTGGCAGGTTATACTTATCCATAAATCCCCTTGATATGTATGAATGCGATGCACCAGTATCAAAAAGAACGATTGCAGTAAATGACTTAACCAAAAACTTACCTATAACTACATCAGGTTGTGCTTCAACCTCCTCCATGCTAACGTGGTTCACTTGTCCCCTGTTGAAAGGGTTGGCCTTCTTCCCAGAGCTTCCATTGCCATTTCCATTCTTTGCTTCAGAACACTCCGTGGCGTATTGTCCATTCTTCCCACACTTGAAACAAGTAATGTGACTTAGATCCTTCTTGGCGGGTGTTGCTGGGTTTGAACGGTTCTGGCCGTTGCTTCCTCCATTACCATTCCCATTCTTGGGGCCACTATGGTTATGCGAACTTCCTCCATTTGAATTACAGCCTCCATGGTTATGGTGAATGTGTCCTCCCGAGTTCGGGGTAAAACGGGGCCTCTGCTGAGCTCCTGAGTTGTACTTCCCTTGTCCATACTTCCTCTTGCGGTTGTGTATCTGCTGTTGCTTCCCTTCAATCATAAGAGCTCTATCTACCAACTCCTGGTAGTTGTTGAATGTTGCCACCATCAACTGCATGCTCAGCTCATCATTTAGTCCTTCCAAAAACTTCTCCTGCTTAGCGGCACCAGTAGCTACATCATCTGGGGCATAACGTTACTAAACTCATCCACATACTGGCCCACTATGCGTCCTCCTTGGCGCAAGTTGCGAAACTCGCGCTTCTTCATGGCCATACCTCCTGCTGAAACATGGGCAGTGTGGAAAGCATGCTGAAATGGTCCCATGTAAAAGTGTCGATGGGGTAAGTGGCTGTGAAATTCTCCCACCATGATGATGCGGATCTATCAAGCTGATGTTCGGCAAAACGCACTCTCTCCGCATCTGTGCATCCTGCAGTGGTCAGCTCCCTTCCAATCTTGCGGAGCCAATCGTCTGCAACTATCGGCTAGGTGCTACTAGAGATCACCGGCGGATTCAGCCTTTGAAAACGGGCTAAGTGATCAACATGTGGTGGTGGTGGTGGGTTGTTGTTATTGTTGTTGTTCCCTTGGTTCTGATTCTGGACTAGTAGCTGCATCAAGGTATTCTGCTGTTGGATCAACTGGGTGAGCTCCGGCGGGAAAGCAAATCCATTGTCACGTCTCGGAGGCATCTGATGGGTTTAGAAAAGGTGAGAAAACAGAATAGAATGAGGTTTAAAGGGGAAAACACTACCCATATGCACATGAGACAAACACAATCATATCACTTCAATCAATTCAAACAAGGGCATACAATCGGTCTAACTGTCGTTACAAAAGTGCTCAGACTATACTATATACATGGGGGAATACTACTACTGATATGCTGGTCGACAAGAAGTTTTAATCGGTGGAAGACTCCATGATATCTGCTCCAGCTTCATCAACATAGTCATTGTCGCTATCGTTGGGGTCCGAGTCGGTGTCGTCGATGATGATGTAGTCCTCCGAGCGAATGTCCTTGGAGCAGTCGTCATCTCCTCCTAGCGCGGGGTCTCCCATGAATACTCCTAGGTTCCTTGTCAGATCATCATTCTTCTCCATGAGTATCATCATTTCCTCCTCATATCCATCGCGTGTAGATTTGAGTTCTTCCTCCAGCTCCGTGATCCTGATCATTGCCTTCTTCAGATCTATCATGCCTGCGCACATCTGGTTCTCCTGGCGACGAATGTGTTGGTTTAACTCCTGGATGAAAGCTGCAATGGACCTGTCCCTCCTGGTGCTGATCACCTCCCATTGCTCATCTCGGTGCCCACAAATCTGGTAGATAGTATCCTTGAGATCCTTGTGGTAAACTTCTCCAATGCGTCCCATGGTGATGTGGGCTGCCATACTCTTTCCTAGACTCCAGGTTAGTGCATCAAAGGAAAACTCTATGGGTTCAGTGACTGGCATGAACGTCCTTCCTGGAACTTGAACTCAAATCATCCAATGCTCCTCTTCTGGTAAAGTGGAGATGTAGGTCCCGGTGAAGCTTGGTATTCCGATGTTCAGGTACCTAGTAACTTCCTTCAACTATCGTCCAAAAGGAGTGTCTTCATCCGGTTGTGTAAACTTGTTCCTTGCATCCGCCATCCTATAGAGTAGAAAAGGAGAGGAGTCACAAATGACAAGAGAGTAGTGATCTAGGGTTTTAGCTTAGTGGTCGTGTCCTACAGTCAACATGTGCTCTCATACCATCTTGGTGCGACCAGACCTCAAACAGTCTAGTCTCTATGCATCAGTGTCATCCCTGGATCGGTAATGCTGACACGCATAGTACTTGAGGATTTATAACAGAGTTGCAATCACACACTTATTACATCGAATGTCTCAAAAGAGAACTTGTTACAATAATATGGCTTAAGGTCATCTAAAAACGATAACAGCAGAAGGCTTGGAAGATAAAGTGAGTCCATCAACTCCAACGCCATCGCTAAGTGAACGACAACAACCTATGCCACCTTACTCGTCGTCTGAAAAGTCTGCAACATGAAATGTTGCAGCCCAAAACGGGTCCGCACATGGAATATGCTGGCAATGTAACACATAGAGTAATGAACAGAATAAATGCTATCACTACATGCATATATGGCTGGTGGAAAGCTCTACGGTTACAGTTTTGCATAAAGCCAATTTTTCCCTACAACAAAGGAATAAATTTTATTTAACTATCATGGTGGTTGATAAACATTGAGAAGGTTCCTCCAACTCAATACCAATTAAGCATCATCATTAACCCAATGAAATTAATTTAGAGTGATGACATCAACATGATAATCCAAGAACCAGATACTCAAGATGTCCATAACCGGGGACACAGCTAACCATGATTAGTTTATACACTCTGCAGAGGTTTGCGCACTTTTCCCCACAAGACTCGAACACATCCATGATCGGAGATTCGAGACATAGTCTTTCTGAAGCATTAACTCTCTACTCTAGGTAGACAGTACCACCTACAACCCACTCCATCTGCTAGTCTACCTCTTAAAGAGCTTCACGCAACTTACTCAACTACGCCAGAGCCCATATTGGCTTGTGGCTGCACACGGAAGTTTCCAGCATGAATAATCTTATGATCCCTTTGAGCCTGGGTGGCGAACCGTAGGATGATCACACGGGTACTCCGTGATATCCTAGGATAACACTGGATTCTCCAGGTGCCCTGAAAACCACTGGGTGCCTCAACCAATCCACCCAGATGTGTATTTAAGTAGCCACCTTAAGTTAACCATTAATTAACAATACTCACATCTGTCATGGATACACTCACCCAATCCACGTTTACGAGCATAGCATAGCAATATAAGCATAACGTAGAAGTAACTCCCAAAGGTTTGATAATAAACATGGCAATAGGTTCTACCTCATCATCTACTTCCCAAACCCACATGTTAAACAGATCCTAACCATGCAATGTTTTAGGGTTGATCTAATGCATAAAAACTGGGTAGTAAAGAGGTATGATCAAAGTGTTACTTGCCTTGCTGATGATCCGCAAAACCTAGAGACTCGTAGTAGCATGCTTCGCTTTCCGGGTACTCTATCACAAACAAACAGTAGCATACATAAGCACTCAACTAGAAGCACAGGTAAAACCCAAATAAAAGACCTAACTAGAAAGTTCAGCTGAAGAACTCCGATTTGCAAAAAGAATCAAATCAAACGGAGCAACGAAACTCAAACTACGAAAGAAACAAGATCCGTTTACTAATCTGGACTAAAGTCAAATTTTTACTATACCAAAATCTTGTTCAAGTTGGTTAAACAGAAAGAGGGCTTCGAGACGAAGATCTAGGCGCTTGAATCACCTGATTCGGATAAACAAGCGAAAAGATAAACTATAACAAAGATCAGGGCAGAAATCACGATCGAAATAATCGCGGGAAAACCCTGGAAAATAAAATGCGACGAACAGGCTAACGAACGAACGTTCGTTGTTTGCGGCTAACGGACAAACAACGCTTGTTAAAATGAACATACGGATGAACATCCGCTATTTTACTAAATCGGAAAAAATGAACCGAAACTTAAAAAAAATGAATCTAGGGTTTCTAAAAAAACCTACCGGTTTTTCAAAGGAAATCGGCGACGGCGGCGACTACTTCGGCGGGCGGGACGGCGGCGGCGGGCGGCGACTCCGACAATGGTGGGCGGCTCCGCGCAGCGAAGTGGATCGGGCTGGGCTAGGGTTTGGTCGGCGGGACGGGAGGGCTGGTGGGGCTCCGCCTCGGCTTATAAGGTCGGCCGGGCTGCGGTGTCCGGGTCGAACACGGCCCGGTTAGGTCGGTTCCAGTTTTTTTTTAAATAATCCTGCCGCAGAAAACCTAACGAAAGAAATACTCAACGGAGTCCAAAAATCCTGAAATAAATTTTCACGGTCCTCTAATAATATTACGGACAAAGTGAACATTTATTTGGGCCTCTAATGCAATTTTGAAAAACGCATTTTTTTCCTAATTCAAATAAAATAGCAATAAAACTCCAAATAAAATTCTTATTTGATTTTAATATTTTCCCTCCAATATTTCTTTATTCTGGAGAAGTCATTTGATCCCCTCTCTTTTATTTCATATTACAAATATTCGAAGAGAAAAATAATTAAAACCAAATGATCCTCTTTTCAAAATTTGAGAAAACTCAAATATGAAAATAACGAAATCCCCAACTCTCTCCGTGGGTCCTTGAGTCGCGTAGAATTTCTAGGATCAACCAAAAATGCAGTAAAATATGATATGCAATGATGACCTAATGTATAACATTCGACATTGAAAATTTGGGATGTTACACGGCGTCGGCGGCTTGTGGCGGCGTCGCGGGGCGGCGGGGCATCGGCGGCGCGGCGGTAGAGCGGCAGCAGCGGATGGAGCGACGGCAGGTGGCGGTGGTGCGGCTGTGGTGGCGGGACGATGTGAGGCAAGGGGGCGGGGGCGATGGTATTTAAGGGGGGGCGGGGTGGCGGCTGGCTTGGGGAGGGGCCCGGCCTCGGGAGGCATGCTCCTCCCAGACTCGGGCGGCGACGACTTTGCTCAGGACTCCGGTCCCGAGCCGGAGCGGGAGGCGGTGGCGCGTTGTGGGCCGGCTGGGCCGCTGGCCCAGTTCGGTCCGCGAGCATATTTTTTTTAAAATTGTTTCGTCCGAATGAAAAAAAATCCTAAAAAATTATAAAAAATTCTTAAATTGCCAAAAACAATTTTCACCATCTAATAAAATATTTAAGACAAAGTGAACATTTTTCTGGCCTAGAAATGCAATTTTGAAAAATGCATATTTTTCTAATTCAAATAAAATAGCAATAAAATCCAAATAAAACCATTTATTTGATTTTAACATTTATCCTCCAATATTTATTTTATTTTGGAGAAGTCATTTTATCTCCTCTCTTTTATTTTTTTTGGAATATTTTGGAGAGAAAAATAATTAAAATCAAAATGATCCTCTTTTCAAATTTGAGAAAATTCAAATATGAAAATAAACGAAATCCCCAACTCTCTCCATGGGTCCTTGAGTTGCTTAGAATTTGTAGGATCAAACCAAAATGCAATTAAAATATGATATGCATATGATGACCTATGTATAACATTCCAAATTGAAATCTGTGATGTTACAAACCTACCCCCCTTAAGATGAATCTCGCCCTCAAGATTCGGGTTGGCTAGAAAATAGGTGTGGGTGGTCCTTCCGTAGATCTTCCTGTCATTCCCAGGTGGCTTCATCCTCGGTGTGGTGGCTCCACTGAACTTTGCAAAACTTGATAACCTTGTTGCGTGTGACTCGGCTGGCAAACTCGAGAATCTTCACTGGTTTCTCCTTGTATGTCAAATCACTATCCAGCTGAATCGCTTCTAGTGGCACTGTATCTCTCAGAGGAATATCGGCCATCTTTGCATGGCACTTCTTCAACTGGGAAACATGAAACACATCGTGAACTCCTAACAATCCTTCTGGCAATTCCAGCTTGTAAGCAACTTCTCCCATACACTCCAAAACATGGTATGGTCCCACAAAACATGGTGCTAGCTTTCCCTTAACTCCAAAATGCTTAACTCCTCGAAGCAGTGACACACGAAGGTACACTCTGTCTCCGACTTCGTAAACTATCTCCTTGCATTTAGAATCTGCATAAGTCTTCTTCCTGAACTGGGCTACCTTGAGTCTGTCGCAAATCAGCTTAACCTTCTCTTCAGACTCTTTAATCAAATCTAGTCCAAACAACTGACGGTCTCCAACTTCATCCCACAATAACAATGTCCTGCACCTCCTTCCGTACAAAGCTTCAAAAGGGGCCATCTTCAAACTGGCTTGATAACTGTTGTTATAAGAGAATTCTGCATATGGCAAGTTGTCGTCCCAACTAGATCCATAATCTAGTGCACAAGCTCTCAATATGTCCTCCAGAATATGATTGACTCTCTCGGTCTGCCCATCTGTCTGTGGATGAAAGGATGTACTGAACTCTAGCCAAGTACCCAAAGTCTCATGCAACTGATTCTGGAACTTGAGGTAAATTGGGTTCCTCTATCTGATATAATGGTCCTCGGAACTCCTTGCAGACATACGATACTGGTCATGTATATCTTTGCCAACTTAGCACTTGTATAAGTGGTCTTCACTGGGATGAAATGAGCTACTTTCGTCAATCGATCGACTACAACCCATGTAGAGTCATAGCCTGAACGAGTCCTGGGTAATCCAGTGATAAAATCCATGCCAAGCTTGTCCCACTTCCATTCTAGTATCGGCAATGGCTGTAGCAATCCAGCTGGCTTCTGATGCTCTACCTTAACTCTATGGCATACATCACATATTGCTACATACTCGGCAATATCCTTCTTCATTCCTGTCCACTAGAAACTTTCCTTCAAATCTAGATACATCTTAGTGTTTCCTGGGTCAATCGAATACGGCGAATCATGGGCCTCCTGCAGAATCAACTTCCTGATCTCGGGGTCATTAGGCACATATACGCAATCCTCAAACCATAAAGTATCGTGCTCATCCACACAAAATCCTTTAGCCTTTCCTTTTCTCATCCTTTACTTTATCTCGGCAATCTCCTTGTTAGTCTTTTGGGCTTCTCTGATCTTATCCATCAAAGTGGACTGAATTTCCAATGCTACTACATAACCTCTCGGAACTATTTCCAAACATAGCTCGCGAGGATCCTCTGCTAACTCCTTGGATAATCCTCCGGTCATGAGCGTATTAACATAACTCTTGCCACTCAACGCATCGGCTACTACATTAGCCTTTCCGGGATGATAGTGCAATTTCATATCATAATCTTTAATGAGCTCCAACCATCTCCTCTCCCTGAGGTTCAACTCCTTCTGTGTGAAGATATACTTCAAACTCTTATGATCCGTGTATACCTCACAGTGGTTTCTGATGAGAAAATGTCTCCACGTCTTCAGCGCATGCACTACGACTGCTAACTCCAAATCGTGAGTAGCGTAATTTAACTCAGGAGGTTTAAGCTGTCGTGAGGCATATGAAACAACTCTTCCCTCCTGCATAAGCACTGCTCCAAGTCCTCGTCGAGAAGCGGCGCAATACACTTGATAATCCATTCGTTGATCTGGAAGAATCATCACTGAGGATGTAACCAAACATTTCTTCAACTCCTGAAAACTGGCTTCACACTCCTCAGTCCATTTAAACTTGGTGTCCTTCTTCAACAACTCTGTGATGGGTTTAGAAATCCTGGAGAAATTCTGAATGAAACTCCAATAATAACCTGCGAGTCCAAGAAAACTCCTGATCTCTCCAACTGATGTGGGTGCTACCCATTTAGTTATAGATACAACCTTTGTAGGGTCTATTGCTATTCCTTCTCCGGATATAACATGTCCGAGAAATCCAACTTCCTTTAGCCAAAACTCCCATTTGCTGAACTTGGCATATAACTGATGTTCTCTGAGCTTCTCAAGAACCAAACGCAAATGTTCCTTATTGTCCTCTTCATTCTTCGAGTAGACCAATATATCATCAATGAACACCACGACGAACTTATCCAAAAACTCCATAAACACTTTGTTCAACATGTTCATGAAATAGGCAGGCACGTTAGTCAGACCAAATGACATAACGGTATACCCATATAGCCCGTACCTTGTGGTAAAAGTTGTCCTAGGTATATCCTGCTCTCGAATCTTCAGCTGGTGGTATCCTGATCGCAGATTGATCTTGGAAAATACTTTAGCTCCTTGCAAGTGGTCAAACAAATCATTGATCATCGGCAGTGGGTACTTGTTCTTGATTTTCACTTCATTCAACACACAATAATCAACAACCATCCTTAATGATCCATCCTTCTTCTCCACTAGAAGTACTGGGGCTCCCCAAGGTGACGAACTTGGTCGCATGTAACCTTTATCCAGTAACTCCTTAATCTGCTTCTTGATTTCCTCTAAATCCTTTGCGGGCATCTGATACGGTCTCTTTTATATTGGCCCGGTGCCTGGCAAAAGTTCAATAAAAAACTCAATGTCTCGATCCGGTGGCATGCCTGGTAACTCCTTCGGAACTACGTCGGGGTAATCCTTCACCACTGGTACTTCCTCCTGTGGCTTTCTATCTGCTGCTACTTCCCTTCAATCATAAGAGCTCTATCTACCAACTCATGGTAGTTGTTGAATGTTGCCACCATCAACTGCACACTCAGCTTATCATTCAGTCCTTCCTAAAACTTCTCCTGCTTAGCGGCATCTGTAGCTACGTCATCAGGGGCATAGCGTGCTAACTTACTAAACTCATCCACATACTGGCCCACTGTACGTCCTCCTTGGCGCAAGTTGTGAAACTCGCGCTTCTTCATGTTCATAGCTCCTGCTGAAACATGGGCAGTGCGGAAAGCCTGCTGAAACTGATCCCATGTAACAGTGTCAATGGGGTAAGTAGCTGTGAAATTCTCCCACCATGATGTTGTGGGTCCGTCAAGCTGATGTGCGGCAAAGCGCACTCTCTCCGCATTTGTGCATCTTGCAGTGGTCAGCTCCCTTCCAATCTTGCGGAGCCAATCATCTACAACAATCGGCTCAGTGCTACTAGAGAACACCGGCGGATTCAGCCTTAGGAAACGGGCTAAGTGATAAACAGGTGGTGGTGGTGGTGGGTTGTTGTTGTTGTTGCCTTGGTTCTGATTCTGAACTAGTAGCTGCATCAGGGTATTCTGCTGCTGGATCAACTGAGTGAGCTCTGGTGGGAAAGCAAATCCATTGTCACATCCCGGAGGCATCTGATGGGTTTAGAAAAGATGAGAAAACAGAATAGAATGAGGTCTAAAGGGAAAACACTACCCATATGCTCATGAGACAAACACATTCATATCACACCAATCAATTCAAACAAGGGCATACAATCGGTCTAACTATCGTTACAAAAGTGCTCAGACTATTACTATATACATGGGGGAATACTACTAATAATATGGTGGTCGACTAGAAGTTTTGATCGATGGAAGACTCCATGATATCCGCTCCAGCTTCATCAATGTAATCATCGTCTCTATCGTCGGGGTCAGAATCAGTGTCGTCGATGATGATGTAGTCCTTCGAACGAATGTCCTTGGAATGGTTGTCTTCTCCTCCTGGCGCGGGGTCTCCCATGAATACTCCTAGCTTCCTTGTCATCTCGTCATTCTTCTCCACTAGTATTGTCATTTCCTCCTCATATCCGTCGCGTGTAGACTTGAGTTCCTCCTCTAGCTCCGTGATCCTGGTCATTGCCTTCTTCAGATCTATCATGCTTGCACACATCTGGTTCTCCTGGCAACGAATGTGTTGGTTTAACTCCTAGATGAAAGCTGCAATGGACCTGTCCCTCCTGGTGCTGATCATCTCCCTAGGGTTCCCTAGGGGATGGGTGGCGGCCACAGGGGAAACCGTAGATGGGTTTGGGCACCCCCACCCCTAGGAAACTTGCCCCCCAAGCCGGGAGGGGCGGATGCCCTAGGGGAGGCGCCCCCACCTCTCCAGGTTACGTGAGAGGGGTTGGGAGGGGCGCACAGCCCCTTAGTGGGCTGGTGTGCCCCTTCCCCTTGGCCCATAAGGCCCCCCAACGCTTGCCAGGGCCTCCGAAACACCTTTCGGTCACGCTGGTCGTCACCCGGTACTCCCAAAACAATTCCGGACTCCAATACCCTTCGTCCAATATATATATCTTCACCTCCAGACCATTCTGGATTTCCTCGTCATGTCCGTGATCTCATGCGGGACTCCAAACAACCTTCGTAACAACATACTATTTCCCATAACAACTCTAGCGTCACCGAACCTTAAGTGTGTAGACCCTACGGGTTCGGGAACCATGCAGACATGACCGAGATGTTCTCCGGCCAATAACCAATAGTGGGATCTGGATACCCATGTTGGCTCCCACATGTTCCATGATGATCTCATCATATGAACCACGATGTCGGGGATTCAATCAATCCCGTATACAATTCCCTTTGTCAATCGATGTAACACCCCGGATGTAACTTTCCATATTTGTAACTCCAACTCTTGCCATTTTCGGCTATGTGTTATGATATTCCCTCTGTGGTTGGGTTTTGTCTTTCGTTTTGCATTTTGTTCATGTCATGTGTCAGGACCCCGACTCGATGTCACATCGATCTAGCTGGGAACACCTCATATCACTTTGTGGCCTCACGCACGGTATCCCCACGGGTGTCGTCTTACCTTTTCCCGGGACCGTTTGCGCCTTTTGGCTCACGTATATGATAGTGTCGCTAGCATCCATATGATAAAGAGCCCGGGCTGACATGACTAGTCGTAAACCCAAAGTGGCACAGACTTACAGGGACATGCATCCATGACCCAGCTTCGAACGTGTCGGTCATCAGCAAGTGGGTCCGGGCTGTAGCACTGGGCTAGCAGGACTCCGGTAAACCGGGCTGTAGCGGGCTAACAGGACTCCGGTACTCAAAGCGTGACATTTCCCCGAAGGGACAGACACAGGAACGAAGAAGGACACATGCCGGCCAGCCTAAGTGTTCCAGAGCAGTAGCAAGCTACCATGGCTCAGCGGTAACACTAGGAGACATTTCCCGGTAAGAGAGGCTACTAAAGATAAACAACTAGATAGTCAGATCCCACACATACCAAGCATTTCAATCATACACACAATATGCTCGATATGTGCAAATACAACGAAGCATCACAACATGACTCTATGACACAAGTACTTTATTTAAGGCTCAGGGAGCCATACATATCATACACAAAGGTACGGGTCTCACGACCCAACATACAAGTCATACAGTCATACAAGCCAACAGCGGAAGTACTTGTCTGGGTACAGACAACTAGTAAAATAAAAGAGGCTTGGAAGCCTAACTATACTACGTGGTCCATCACAAGCTCAGGGTCACCACCTGGGTCCTTAGCCTACTCGTTGATGTCAACGTCTACATAGAACCCATCAGAAGGGGTTGCAGCGTCTTCTGTAAAAATGTAGATTATAGCAACATGAGTACAAAAGTACTCAGCAAGACTTACATCAGATCCTACATACATGCATAGTATCAAGAAGGGTTGGTGGAGTTATTGCAGCAAGCTAGCTTTGACTCTTGGCTAGACTATCCTACGATACTCCAACTTGAAATGTTTTGCGCACACGAGTCCACTACTCACCACTTCAATACACTACCGAGGATCCACCTCCGTCTTCCTACGGAAGAGCCATCCTCGGCACTCACACTTATCTTGAGGCTTTTAGTAGTTTCCATTTACTTGTCTATGAACTGTATAGGCAACCAAGTAGTCCTTTACCGCGGACGCGGCTATTCGAATAGATCATGTTAACCCTGCAGGGGTGTACTTCTTCATACACGCTCTCACCACTTACCGTCGTTTACACGACATGTACTCGGCAACCTTCAAGCGGAAGCCCAACGTGGGTGTCGGCCACGACCTACCTAATCACCTAAGCCTCCAGTCCAGGTTTATCGCCTATTCAGGTTCCATCCGCAGGGAGTCCGGCCGAGGTTTCCCATACGGCCCCGAACGATGTGAACAGGGTTCCCGAGATACCTAACGGGTATTCGGTACACCCGGCCACGTACCTACCGCATCACAGCCCACCCCTACGGTCAGCGCTGTCCACGGCCTCCAGTAGGCTACAAACACCAGAAACTACTTGCAACTCCTGGACGGAGAACTAGGGTGAATAAGAAGTCGAGAGGGTCCATTGGTTTCGGGCCCAATGCATGGTAGTAGCTGATTCTTAAATCACACATACAGATCTCAGTGCTTAAGGTCGGCTTCAATGAAACAACCCACCATGTACTCCTACATGGCCTCTCATCGATACCTTTACCAAATCGTGTTCACCACACCACTCTCATTACCGACATAATCATTTCACTCTAGCCCATCACCCAGATGAACCAGACCTGACACGACTCTAAGCATAGCAGGCATAGCAAGGTAGGAACAACACATACATATGGCTCAATCAACTCCTACACATGCTAGTGGGTTTCATCTAGTTACTGTGGCAATGACAGGTCATGCAGAGGAAATGGGTTCAACTACCGTAGCACACAGCAGTTTGAATCGCGTTGTCTTAATGCAGTAAAAGAGAGCAGGAGCGAGAACATGGGATTGTATCGATATGATCAAATGGTTGGTTGCTTGCCTGATGGTTCGATGCACGGATACGGTTCTTCGTTAGGGTAATCACGGTACTCCTCGGGGACAGAACCTGTCGCAAAGGGCATCGATACACAAGCATCACCAAACAATGTGCAACAATATGATGCATGCATGAAACATGGCAATATGAGTGTATTGGGCTAATGCAACTAAAGCCAGAAGGGTTTGAACAAATTTGAATCAAAGATTCAAATTTCAAATTCAAATATGGCCTTTTAAAGTGCTTTTCCTTGTTCTGCTTGAATCATCAATTTAACTTGTTTGATCATGCATGAAAATAGTACAGATGGATAGATTGGATTTTTCTGATCATTTTTCATATATAATTTGTCCAATTTGGAGTTACAGAATAAAAGTTATGAATTTTGGAAGTTTAATTAATATTCTGGAATTTCCTGATTTAATTTAAATCCAGAAAATCAATTACTGCGTCAGCCTGACGTCAGTGTGACGTCAGCAGGTCAACTGCGGCTGGCTGAAGTCAAACCTGACGTGTGGGGGCCACACGTCAGTGACAGGGGGGGTTAAACAGATTTAAATTAATTCTAATTACTAATTAGTGGCGCTGGGGCCCACTGTCAGTGTCAGGGGGGGTTGACTAACAGTAGTTAGCGCTAACCTAACCATCTGGCCGACAGGGCCCACGCGTCAGTGACCCTGGGGGGTCAAACCCCAGGTCGGTCAAGTCAAACCCCACCGGCGACATGACGCCGGCGAGATCCGAGACGGCGGCGAGAGTGCTTTTTGCCATTCCGGCGACCAAATGGACGGCGGAAGGCATCTACGTGTTGCTGAGGTTGAGCCGCGTCTATTGGTGGTGGTGGTTGGGCTCGGGGTGGCCGGAGTTGACGGCGGCGAGCTCGGCTGCGGCGGCCGGAGTTCGGGTGCGGTCGGGATCAGTGTTGCAGGGGGTTTGGGGAGGCGTTGGTGCGTTCTACGTGCTCCTGGTGATGTGTGGAGCACGATGGTGTGCTCGGTTGGGCGCTACGGCGACCGTGGCCACGACGGCGACATCGCCGGCGGCGTGGAGCTCTCGGTCGAGGTGGAGCTAGGGCCTAGAGGTCGGGAGAGACCAGGGAAGAAGGGGGAAACGCTCCGGGGGCTCACCGCGGTTGCAGTGGGCGTCGAAGCGGGCTCGGGGACGCGCCGGAGACGACGAATTTGACGGCGACGGTGGTCGGAGTCCGAAGAGGGGAACGGCGACGTGGCGGCGATGCAGGGCTTCCGGAGACCCGTGGAGCGGTGGGGAGGAAGAGGGAGTTGTGGCGGAGCTTCTGAGCTAGTCGGGGGAGCGAGGGGTGGTCGGAGACGACTGCTACGGCGAACGGTGGCGACGGTGGTGTTCGGCCGTGTGAGAGAGAGAGCGAGGGAGAGGAAGGAGAGAGCCGGGGAGAGTGAGAGAGAGCAGGGGGGATCGGGACGGGCTGCGGGCGTCGTCCACGCGGCCAGGAGGGCGTCGGCAAGCAGGAGGTGGCCGCGCGGCCGCGCGCGCGCGAGCACGCAGCAGCTTCGGGGCGAGGGGAGGAAGACGACGGGGAGCTACAGTGCTGGGCTGGGTCGGTTGCTGGCTGGGCCGGCCAGCTGGCTGGGCCGCACAGGGAAGTCTTCCCCTTTCTTTTCTGTTTTCTGTTTTTATTTAATATATCTGCAACTTTGTTGAATTAAATAAAATACCTAGGCAACTTCAAAAATCACCAAACTATTCCTGGCCCATAGTTGGATTATTTCCAACATGAAACATTTTAGTTTGGAGATATTTGAGCATTTAAATATTTTATATTATTTTAAATGCTCAAATTCAAATATTTATGATTTAATTCAAAAACCCTAGGATGGCCTAGGAAAATGTGCACCATTTTTGGCAGAGGTTCTGAACCAAGACAAAAATGATGGGCATTTTAGAAGGGCATTTCAGGTTCATTGAAAAATTATTTTAGTAGCCCTAGTTGGTTTCAGAGGGGACTGGGGGTTCTGTCATCCCCATTTCAAGTTTCTGATGAATGAGTAAACATGATGCAACACTCTAATGCATGACTAGCTAGGGTGTGACAACTCACCCCCACTCAAAAGAATCTCGTCCCGAGATTTGGGTTCCTCCGGGAAGAAGGCGGGATACTCGAGTCGAAGACGATCCTCCCTTTCCCAAGTTGCTTCATCTTCAGAATGGTGCGACCATTGAACTTTGAGAAACTTGATGTTATGACGTCGGGTGGTACGCTCGGCCTGATCGAGGATACGAATGGGGTACTCTCGATATGTAAGATCATCTTGGAGATCAAGCGTTTCGTGGTCCACTTCACGGATAGGATCCGAGAAGCAACGCCTGAGTTGAGAAACGTGGAAGACATCGTGAACTCTGGAGAGATGCGGAGGTAGTTCCAACTGGTAGGCAACTTCTCCTCGTTTGGCAAGAATGCGAAAAGGTCCAATGTAACGAGGAGCCAATTTGCCTTTGATACCGAAACGATGGGTTCCCTTCAGAGGGGTGACCCGAAGATAAGCCTTCTCGTCAACCTCGAAAGTCATAGCCTTATGTTTTCGGTCATATTGACTCTTTTGACGAGATTGGGCTGTTTTCAACTTTTCACGAACGATACGAACTTGATCTTCTGCTTCCTGAATCATATCCGGGCCAAAGAATTGTCTTTCCCCGGTCTCTGACCAGTTAAGGGGTGTTCGACATCGTCGTCCATAGAGAACTTCAAAAGGGGCTTTACCCAAGCTAGATTGATAGCTGTTGTTGTAAGCGAATTCGGCAAATGGAAGGCACTTCTCCCAGTCCATTCCGAAAGAGATAACAGAGGCTCGAAGCATGTCTTCTAGAATTTGGTTGACGCGTTCCACTTGACCACTTGACTGAGGGTGGAAAGCGGTGCTAAAGGAGAGACGGGTTCCCATAGCATTTTGGAAACTTTCCCAAAATCGAGAGGTGAAGAGACTTCCTCGATCCGAATTGATTTCCAAAGGAACACCATGGAGGGACACTATTCGGGAGATGTATAAGTCTGCCAGCTGACTAGCGGTTATACTCTCACGAACAGGTAAGAAATGAGCTACTTTGGAAAGACGATCGACCACGACGAAAATAGCATTATTCCCTCTCTTGGTCCTGGGAAAACCGGTAATAAAATCCATACTAATTTTATCCCATTTCCATTCAGGAATAGCTAAGGGTTGAAGGGTGCCAGCAGGCCGTTGATGCTCTGCTTTTACACGACGACAGACGTCGCAATTAGCAATATACTGAGCGATTTCTCTCTTCATCCTAGTCCACCAGAACCTCTGGCGTAGGTCCTGATACATCTTAGTACTACCGGGATGAATGGTGAGAGGAGATTCATGAGCTTCCTTAAGGATCAATCGCCTCAGGTTGCGCACCTTGGGAACCACTAGTCGATCCCCGAAGTATACGACTCCTTGATCATTAACGGAGAAACAATTCGCAATTCCTTTCTGAATGTTTCTCTTGATGCGGGAGATTCCCGGATCTACCTTCTGTGCTTTGATAATTTGATCCGTAAGGGTAGGTTTTGCCACCAAGGTGGAGAGAAAACCTTGAGGTACAATGTGAAGGTTAAGCTTCCGAAATTCCTCATGGAGAAGCGGTTGACTTTGTTGTAACATCAGGTTGTTACAATAAGATTTACGACTTAGCGCATCAGCCATGACGTTGGCTTTCCCTGGGGTGTAGGTTATTCCTAAGTCGAAGTCTGTGATCAATTCAACCCAACGTCTTTGCCTGAGATTCAGATCCGGTTGGGTGAAGATGTACTTCAGACTTTGGTGATCAGTGAATATTTCGCAACGATTACCGAGGAGGTAATGTCGCCAGGTCTTAAGTGCATAGACTACGGCTGCAAGTTCTAGATCATGAGTAGGATAATTCTCCTCATGTGGGTGCAATTGCCGTGAAGCGTAAGCAATTACGTGTCGATCTTGCATGAGAATGCAACCTAGTCCTTGTCGCGAGGCGTCGCAGTAGATAACAAAGTCCTTGGAGAAGTCTGGCGGTACCAGCACGGGAGCAGAGGTCAGGCGTCTTTTCAGTTCCTGAAAGCTGTGCTCACATTGTGGAGTCCATTCGAACTTCTTATCTTTCTTGAGGAGTTCGGTTAGAGGTTTAGCAACTTTGGAGAAGTTCTCGACAAAGCGACGACAATAGCTCGCTAAGCCTAGAAAACTCCGAACTTGCTTGACCGATTCGGGTGGAGTCCAATCAAGGATGGCTTGAACTCGCTCAGGGTTAACAGCAATACCTTTACCCGATATTACATGACCCAGATAGGTCACTTCTGACAACCAGAATTCACATTTTGAAAATTTGGCATAAAGGCGATGCTCTCGAAGTTTCTTCAACACTAGCCTTAGATGTTCGGCATGTTCTTCCTTGTTCTTGGAGTAGATGAGTATATCATCGAGATAAACTACGACGAATTTATCCAAATACTCCATGAAGATTGAGTTCATTAACCGAGAAAAGGTGGCTGGAGCGTTGGTTAAACCGAAGGACATGACGGTGTACTCGTATTGGCCATAACGAGTAACAAAGGCCGTTTTAGGAATGTCCCCGTTTCTGATTTTGATTTGATGGTAGCCCAACCTCAAATCCATCTTGGAGAAGACTGAGGATCCAGCAAGCTGATCATACAGATCGTTGATCCTGGGAAGTGGATATTTGTTCTTGATTGTGACCAAATTGACAGGTCGGTAATCTACAACCATCCGGTCCGTACCATCTTTCTTCTTGACGAATAGGACGGGGCAAGCCCACGGAGATGAGCTAGGTCGGATGAAACCCTTTTTCAAGGATTCATCGAGTTGTTTCTTAAGCTCGGCTAGTTCTAGGGGTGCCATCTTGTAGGGTCTTCTAGCAATCGGAACGGTTCCTGGAATGAGGTCTATTACGAACTCAACATCCCTGTCAGGTGGAACACCTGGCAATTCCTCTGGAAAGACATCCGGGAAGTCACGGACTACCGGAACGTCCTCAAGGTCTGGCAAAGGGCTGGCGTTAAGAGAATATAATTGTCGCTTGGCTATTCGGGTCAAGACATTGACTATCTTTCCCGAAGGATGGGTGAGTTGAACAGTCCTAGAGAAGCAATCAATTTTGGCTTGATGAGCTGACATCCAGTCCATACCCAAAATGATATTAATATCCGAAGATTTAAGGGCTATCAAAGATGCAAGGAAAACAAGTCTGTCGACTTGGATCTCATTTCCATAACTTACCCTAGAGGTCTGCCATCTAGACCCAGGGGTAGAGATTTCCATAGTGGATGGCAAGTCACAGAATGCAACGTTATGCAAACGAGCATAATTTTCAGATATAAAAGAATGAGAGGCTCCTGTATCGAAAAGAACAGATGCCGGGTGGCAATTAACAAGAAGCGTACCGAGAACGACGTTGGGGTCCTCTTGAGCTTCTTCGGCAGAGATACAGTTGACATGGCCACGTGAAGCGGTGACCGGTTTGGCATGGAACACCTTCCCTGTCGGCTTGCCACGGCCAACAGCTTTAGCAGATTGATTGGGGTTGGTCTGGGGACACTCACGCATATAGTGACCAGATTCCCCACACTTGAAACAAGTCACGGAACTGGTACGTGGAGGAGCATTATTGGATGGACCCCCATAGGGCTTGGTTGGTGCAGACTGTTGAACAGGGCGAGGCGCCTGGAAGGATGGCCTCGGTGTGAACCTGGGTGGCAGGGCGGTGTTGGGCACCCACACGCGGCGCTTCTGAGGACCAGCACCGGATGAGGAACCCAGGTCACGGCCATGCTTGCGTGTTGCGTCATAGTCAGTCTGACCAGTTTCAGCACTGATGGCTTTGTTGACAAGTTTCGAAAAAGATGTGCACTCATGCAGACGGAGGTCGCGGCGAAGCTCAGGACTAAGGCCCTTACGGAACCTTGCTTGCTTCTTGGCGTCAGTAGACACTTCCTCAGTTGCATATCGGGCGAGATTACCAAACTCTCTGCTATAGACGTCCACAGAAAGTCGGCCTTGGGTGAAACTGCAAAATTCTTCACGTTTACGGTCCATGAGACCCTCCGGAATGTGATGTTCACGGAAAGCCTCGCTGAACTCAGCCCAAGTAGTGACATGGCCCGCTGGGCGCATGGCTCCATAATTCTCCCACCATAGACTGGCGGGGCCTTCAAGATGATATGCAGCAAAGGTGACCTTGTCAGCCTCCGCTACCAGCGCGGAACGCAGCTTGTGAGAGATACTGCGAAGCCAGTCATCAGCGTCGAGAGGCTCGACGGAGTGGTGGAACGTGGGTGGATGCAATTTGATAAAATCACTGAGTGACACCACGTTAGCCCTCTGATGGTGTGCTGTATTCTGTTCAATACGCTCCAACAAACGGTTTGTCTCCCGCTTGTTTCTCTCAGCTTCCATCATCACCTCGGCTAGTGAAGGAGGATGAGGCAGATTTTCATTCCTGGCTTCACTGCCTTCGGCCTGCTCTTGGGAAGCAGGGTTGGCGCGCGTGTTGACCATCCTAGGTAAACAAGACAATGATTTAGTCAGAATGATGAAATTCCGACATGGGATACATAATGTAAGAAATAACTCGGAATGCAAGATGATCATCCGTATGACATGGTAGATACAGAAACTGCTTCTTTATTCCATCGTCATACACACCATACAAGGTTTAGTACAAGACCAAACAAAGTACTATTACGGTGAGAAAAGGATTACATCTCATCGGAGGCATTCCAAGCTCCTATACATTATTTTTCTACACCTCCGGAAGGAGTACAAACTAGGTCATAACCCACGAGTCACGCGGGACGATAGATGACACAGCTAGTGCGAACTAGTGATGCTACCCCTAACTCAGACCGATCCGTAGTAGTCCTCATAAAAGTCACCTCCATAGCCTGGAAGCTCAACATGTTCATCCGGAAACAGACGATCTCGCGGAGCTTGTGGACCATAGGGGCTAGGATGAGGCCTTGGACCAACAAACGGTGGCCTGCGGGGACCGCGAGGTGGGGTGATGCCTCCTACATCACGCCAAACCATCACGTCTGGCAGAGCAGATCTCACAGGATAGAGATCGCGCATATCCGAATATCCAGCTTGCACCGCCGGTGCGAACCGAGTCAAAGTGGCCCAGTGGTCAGCACGGGTATTGAAGAGCTCTAACCTTAAGGCCCGATTTTCACGGTCCTTATCCTCGAGCATCTCAGCAGTGGTGCGAGTCCGTGAATCCTCCTGAGTGGAGTCAGCATAAATAGCTTGGAGATATCCTTGTGCTCCCGGAAGTGATCCTGGCATATACCGGAAGTCAGAGTCCCGAAATAGACCAGATCTGACTCGCATAATGGTCATCATAGAGTAGGCGGCGTCCTGCACAGCCATCTCAATAGTAACCCCGAGTCCATAGGAGCAGTGAAGAGGCTCGGTAGATCCAGGATAAGATGGAAATATCCTGACAGTGCAGAGATACTGGCTTTGATTGAAGTCTCGGAATTGCTCTTCGACCGTGTACTCAGGATACCAACGATATCCAGCCTCAGTCATTACCCTGACCAACTTAGCAGTATGGCCGGGTACATCTAGGCATCGAGTCAGGCGAACCACTTGATTGAGGTCGCGAGTGGCCATCTGAAAGCATAATCATAATGCAAAGGCATTAGAATTTCTAGCAAAATTTCGGCAGCATAACAGCTGTAAATGCTCAAAAAGGATTTTGAGACATTTGACAAAGGATTTCGTACACACTCAACATCATCATATCAAAGTTCTGAAACCATTCTGGCAACATGATGTGGTAGTAGAACTGAACTAGGCTTGTATCCATCAAACTTATAAGGTACTACTGATTAGTAACACGTGATCCTGATAGAGAAATAGATCCTAATTCCTTAACCCCCGGTGGAAGAATGGACCGACTCAGATCAGAAAGTCATAAGGTATAAGAAGTAAAAGAGCCTTACGTTCCAACCCACAAACAATTCCCCTACATATAACTAAAGAATTTCTAGACTCAACATCGACCAGTTTGGTTTGGAGAACCTACAGGCAGTCCGGCTCTGATGCCAACGCTGTCAGGACCCCGACTCGATGTCACATCGATCTAGCTGGTAACACCTCATATCACTTTGTGGCCTCACGCACGGTATCCCCACGGGTGTCGTCTTACCTTTTCCCGGGACCGTTTGCGCCTTTTGGCTCACGTATATGATAGTGTCGCTAGCATCCATATGATAAAGAGCCCGGGCTGACATGACTAGTCGTAAACCCAAAGTGGCACAGACTTACAGGGACAGGCATCCATGACCCAGCTTCGAACGTGTCGGTCATCAGCAAGTGGGTCCGGGCTGTAGCACTGGGCTAGCAGGACTCCGGTAAACCGGGCTGTAGCGGGCTAACAGGACTCCGGTACTCAAAGCGTGACATTTCCCCGAAGGGACAGACACAGGAACGAAGAAGGACACATGCCGGCCAGCCTAAGTGTTCCAGAGCAGTAGCAAGCTACCATGGCTCAGCGGTAACACTAGGAGACATTTCCCGGTAAGAGAGGCTACTAAAGATAAACAACTAGATAGTCAGATCCCACACATACCAAGCATTTCAACCATACACACAATATGCTCGATATGTGCAAATACAACGAAGCATCACAACATGACTCTATGACACAAGTACTTTATTTAAGGCTCAGGGAGCCATACATATCATACACAAAGGTACGGGTCTCACGACCCAACATACAAGTCATACAGTCATACAAGCCAACAGCGGAAGTACTTTGTCTGGGTACAGACAACTAGTAAAATAAAAGAGGCTTGGAAGCCTAACTATACTACGTGGTCCATCACAAGCTCAGGGTCACCACCTGGGTCCTTAGCCTACTCGTTGATGTCAACGTCTACATAGAACCCATCAGAAGGGGTTGCAGCGTCTTCTGTAAAAATGTAGATTATAGCAACATGAGTACAAAAGTACTCAGCAAGACTTACATCAGATCCTACATACATGCATAGTATCAAGAAGGGTTGGTGGAGTTATTGCAGCAAGCTAGCTTTGACTCTTGGCTAGACTATCCTACGATACTCCAACTTGAAATGTTTTGCGCACACGAGTCCACTACTCACCACTTCAATACACTACCGAGGATCCACCTCCGTCTTCCTACGGAAGAGCCATCCTCGGCACTCACACTTATCTTGAGGCTTTTAGTAGTTTCCATTTACTTGTCTATGAACTGTATAGGCAACCAAGTAGTCCTTTACCGCGGACGCGGCTATTCGAATAGATCATGTTAACCCTGCAGGGGGTACTTCTTCATACACGCTCTCACCACTTACCGTCGTTTACACGACATGTACTCGGCAACCTTCAAGCGGAAGCCCAACGTGGGTGTCGGCCACGACCTACCTAATCACCTAAGCCTCCAGTCCAGGTTTATCGCCTATTCAGGTTCCATCCGCAGGGAGTCCGGCCGAGGTTTCCCATACGGCCCCGAACGATGTGAACAGGGTTCCCGAGATACCTAACGGGTATTCGGTACACCCGGCCACGTACCTACCGCATCACAGCCCACCCCTACGGTCAGCGCTGTCCACGGCCTCCAGTAGGCTACAAACACCAGAAACTACTTGCAACTCCTGGACGGAGAACTAGGGTGAATAAGAAGTCGAGAGGGTCCATTGGTTTCGGGCCCAATGCATGGTAGTAGCTGATTCTTAAATCACACATACAGATCTCAGTGCTTAAGGTCGGCTTCAATGAAACAACCCACCATGTACTCCTACATGGCCTCTCATCGATACCTTTACCAAATCGTGTTCACCACACCACTCTCATTACCGACATAATCATTTCACTCTAGCCCATCACCCAGATGAACCAGACCTGACACGACTCTAAGCATAGCAGGCATAGCAAGGTAGGAACAACACATACATATGGCTCAATCAACTCCTACACATGCTAGTGGGTTTCATCTAGTTACTGTGGCAATGACAGGTCATGCAGAGGAAATGGGTTCAACTACCGTAGCACACAGCAGTTTGAATCGCGTTGTCTTAATGCAGTAAAAGAGAGCAGGAGCGAGAACATGGGATTGTATCGATATGATCAAATGGTTGGTTGCTTGCCTGATGGTTCGATGCACGGATACGGTTCTTCGTTAGGGTAATCACGGTACTCCTCGGGGACAGAACCTGTCGCAAAGGGCATCGATACACAAGCATCACCAAACAATGTGCAACAATATGATGCATGCATGAAACATGGCAATATGAGTGTATTGGGCTAATGCAACTAAAGCCAGAAGGGTTTGAACAAATTTGAATCAAAGATTCAAATTTCAAATTCAAATATGGCCTTTTAAAGTGCTTTTCCTTGTTCTGCTTGAATCATCAATTTAACTTGTTTGATCATGCATGAAAATAGTACAGATGGATAGATTGGATTTTTCTGATCATTTTTCATATATAATTTGTCCAATTTGGAGTTACAGAATAAAAGTTATGAATTTTGGAAGTTTAATTAATATTCTGGAATTTCCTGATTTAATTTAAATCCAGAAAATCAATTACTGCGTCAGCCTGACGTCAGTGTGACGTCAGCAGGTCAACTGCGGCTGGCTGAAGTCAAACCTGACGTGTGGGGGCCACACGTCAGTGACAGGGGGGGTTAAACAGATTTAAATTAATTCTAATTACTAATTAGTGGCGCTGGGGCCCACTGTCAGTGTCAGGGGGGGTTGACTAACAGTAGTTAGCGCTAACCTAACCATCTGGCCGACAGGGCCCACGCGTCAGTGACCCTGGGGGGTCAAACCCCAGGTCGGTCAAGTCAAACCCCACCGGCGACATGACGCCGGCGAGATCCGAGACGGCGGCGAGAGTGCTTTTTGCCATTCCGGCGACCAAATGGACGGCGGAAGGCATCTACGTGTTGCTGAGGTTGAGCCGCGTCTATTGGTGGTGGTGGTTGGGCTCGGGGTGGCCGGAGTTGACGGCGGCGAGCTCGGCTGCGGCGGCCGGAGTTCGGGTGCGGTCGGGATCAGTGTTGCAGGGGGTTTGGGGAGGCGTTGGTGCGTTCTACGTGCTCCTGGTGATGTGTGGAGCACGATGGTGTGCTCGGTTGGGCGCTACGGCGACCGTGGCCACGACGGCGACATCGCCGGCGGCGTGGAGCTCTCGGTCGAGGTGGAGCTAGGGCCTAGAGGTCGGGAGAGACCAGGGAAGAAGGGGGAAACGCTCCGGGGGCTCACCGCGGTTGCAGTGGGCGTCGAAGCGGGCTCGGGGACGCGCCGGAGACGACGAATTTGACGGCGACGGTGGTCGGAGTCCGAAGAGGGGAACGGCGACGTGGCGGCGATGCAGGGCTTCCGGAGACCCGTGGAGCGGTGGGGAGGAAGAGGGAGTTGTGGCGGAGCTTCTGAGCTAGTCGGGGGAGCGAGGGGTGGTCGGAGACGACTGCTACGGCGAACGGTGGCGACGGTGGTGTTCGGCCGTGTGAGAGAGAGAGCGAGGGAGAGGAAGGAGAGAGCCGGGGAGAGTGAGAGAGAGCAGGGGGGATCGGGACGGGCTGCGGGCGTCGTCCACGCGGCCAGGAGGGCGTCGGCAAGCAGGAGGTGGCCGCGCGGCCGCGCGCGCGCGAGCACGCAGCAGCTTCGGGGCGAGGGGAGGAAGACGACGGGGAGCTACAGTGCTGGGCTGGGTCGGTTGCTGGCTGGGCCGGCCAGCTGGCTGGGCCGCACAGGGAAGTCTTCCCCTTTCTTTTCTGTTTTCTGTTTTTATTTAATATATCTGCAACTTTGTTGAATTAAATAAAATACCTAGGCAACTTCAAAAATCACCAAACTATTCCTGGCCCATAGTTGGATTATTTCCAACATGAAACATTTTAGTTTGGAGATATTTGAGCATTTAAATATTTTATATTATTTTAAATGCTCAAATTCAAATATTTATGATTTAATTCAAAAACCCTAGGATGGCCTAGGAAAATGTGCACCATTTTTGGCAGAGGTTCTGAACCAAGACAAAAATGATGGGCATTTTAGAAGGGCATTGCAGGTTCATTGAAAAATTATTTTAGTAGCCCTAGTTGGTTTCAGAGGGGACTGGGGGTTCTGTCATCCCCATTTCAAGTTTCTGATGAATGAGTAAACATGATGCAACACTCTAATGCATGACTAGCTAGGGTATGACATCATGCATCTCATATCATGTCATCATGCGCATCTCATTTGCATACATGTTCGTCTCATGCATCCGAGCATTTTTCCCTTGTCCGTTTTGCAATCCGACACTCCCACACGCACCGGCGCACCCCTCTTATCTCTTTTCGTGAGCAGGTGTTAAACGTTCTTGGAATGGACCGAAGTTTGCCAAGTGGACTTGGTACACCATCGGTAGACCACCTGTCAAGTTTCGTTCCATTTGGAGGTCGTTTGATGCTCCAACGGTTAACCGGGTAACCGCAAAGGCCTTTTGAGTGTTGCATCCCAACACCCTCCAAAACAGCCCAATAACCAATCCAAGTCACCTCCATCCTCTCGGTCGTTCAATCACGATCGTGTGGGCAAAAACCGCTCCTCAATTGGAGTCTTCTAGCTCCCTCTACCTATAAATATGTGACCCTCCCTGAATTTCCGCAGTCCAAACCCTAGCCCCGCTCCTCTCTCCGCGCCGGACACGTCCGGACGGCGCCGTACACATCTGCCGCCATGCCCACAGCCAACCAGAGGCCGCCACGTGGCCTGATCCGCTACCCACCGCCGCCGGCCCGCTCGGCCCGCTCCCGGCCCCCGCGGGCCCAGCCGCCGCCGCCTCCCGCGCCTCCCCGCGCGCTCGCGCTGCCCGGGAGCCGCCGCAACCTCGTCGCCGACCGCTCCAGCTCGCCGAGCCGCCGCCGCCTGCCGCGCCCCGCGACCGCGCCGGCCGCCGTCTCCCGCGCCCGGCCGCTGTCCCGCCGTCGCCGAGCTCCGCGGCGGCCGGATCCGGACACCGGCGACCTTCCCCGCGCCTCCCCGGCCGCCTCCCGCACCAACTCTGGCGAACTCCGGCCGCCTGGACGTCCGTGCCGTGAAGAACCCTAGATCTAGATCGGGACAAGGTTGACCCCGATTTTCTTCCAAGTCTTTCTCTGCAGTAATTTTTGTGCCATGTTCATCGCAACATAACTCATCATCCGTAGCTCCATTTCGTGTGTGTGATATATCGAAATGTTCACCAGGAGATGATATTCATTTTGTTCCATTGTGCCATGTTTGTTTGAGTTCATATTGATGCCTAAATTATCATTGCAAAAGTGTTATATGATGTTTACTACTGTCTGTTAACAGAACTTGATGTTTTGTCATTTTTGTTGCATTTGATGTGTGCATCTTATGAGCATGAGCTCTACATGTGTTTTGAACTATCCCATACCTTCGTTACAGAGGTTCTTGCCATCTATTTATGTGATCTATGTGGTGACTAGCACAAGCATGCAAACTAGGCTTCGTGATGTTGCTGATTTCAGTCCCTGTTCTGCTGTTATTTTGATGCCATGTAAACTTGATGCTACCGAGAGATCCATGCATATTTTGGGATACTTCAGTAAGGATGTTTCGAACATATGGTTATGCTCTATCCATCCATGCCCCTTCTTGCAATTATGGAGTAGTCTAGCATGTCATTTTCTTACTCTACGTTTGCTATAAAATGTTTCCTGACAGATTGTTTACATGTTATTCAATTTTGCCAAGGTTGTTGTAGTTGATCCTTGCATGCTATGATTTTATTCTTGCCATGTGTAGTTTCATAAACATGTATTCTTGCTGATGCTCTGCTTATCTTGTCATGCAATGACTTGTGGTAAGTGAACCGAGCTTGCAAAGATGCCTTCATAATTCTGTTAATGCCATGCTCTGTTTTTCTGCCAAGTCTGAATCTGTTAACGAAACTTGCTATGTTTACATGGGTGTCATCATATCTTCTGATCCTTTTTGGCTCATGGTAATTAAAGGACTTTTGTTCTACGCATTTAGTAGTATCATGCCATGCCTTAAGTTTCTATGATATGTACCTGTAGCATGATGTTTGCTTGCCCTAAGCATTGCTTCCTGATGCTGTTTCTGCCATGTTCAGTATTTTCACTAAGTCTGTGGTGTTGTTAGCTTTTGCACTTTTGCCATGCTTGTTTGAACCTGCTCTGTTGTGTTTTACCCGTAGCTCAGTGTTCATCTTTTGTCAAGCACCTTGTGTACATCACTGCATATGTTTTGTTGCCATGTTGGAGTACAGTAGCTTAGTTTCTTGTTGCATGCTAAGTAGCATTGTGCTGTTAATCGCAGAATAGTGTCATTCTTGTTTTGCTTGCCATTTGCAAACCGTGCATCCGTTTCCGGTGATCTTTATATGGATTTCAACCGAAATCATCTCATCTTTCCAGCGGCATACTTGGTTTGCCAAGTTGATGTCTTGTTCATCCTTTTTCCTCCCGGAGCACGCATAAGCATTGCATATCACATCTCGCATATCATAACATGTATTGCATCATGTTGCTTGTGCATTGCACCGTGATTGATTGTGGTTCCATTGCTTGTGTTCTTGCTTTGGGTAGAGCCGAGAGACGAGTACATGAATGAGGAACCTATTTAGAATGCTAACGAGGATCAAGCTTTCGACAGCTCTAAGAACTTTGCAGGCAATATGACCATACCCTCGATATCACTTCTATCTTTGCTTTGCTAGTTGCTCGCTCTATCGCTATGGTTGCTCTGCCTACCACTTGTTTATCATGCCTCCCATATTGCCATGTCAAGCCGCTAACCATCTCGTCCTAGCAAACCGTTGTTTGGCTATGTCACCGCTTTTTCTCAGCCCCTCTTATAGCGTTGCTAGTTGCAGGTAAAGATGAAGTTTGTTCCTTGTTGGAACATGGATATTTTGGGATATAACAATATCTCTTGTTTAATTAATGCACCTATATAATTGGTAAAGGGTGGAAGGCTCGGCCTTATGCCTGGTGTTTTGTTCCACTCTTGCCGCCCTAGTTTCCGTCATACCGGTGTTATGTTCCTTGATTTTGCGTTCCTTACGCAGTTGGGTGATTTATGGGACCCCCTTGACAGTTCACTTTGAATAAAACTCCTCTAGCAAGGCCCAACCTTGGTTTTACCATTTGCCACCTAAGCCTTTTTCCCTTGGGTTTTCGCGAGCCCGAGGGTCATCTTTATTTAACCCCCCCCCCCCCCCCCCCCCCCCCGGGCCAGTGCTCCTTCGAGTGTTGGTCCGAACCGAGCAACCTGCGGGGCCACCTCAGGGAAACTTGAGGGTTGGTTTTACTCGTAGCTTGACTTATCCGGTGTGCCCTGAGAACGAGATATGTGTAGCTCCTATCGGGATTTGTCGGCACATCGGGCGGCTTTGCTGGTCTTGTTTTACCATTGTCGAAATGTCTTGTAAACCGGGATTCCGAGATTGATCGGGTCTTCCTGGGAGAAGGAATATCCTTCGTTGACCATGAGAGCTTGTGATGGGCTGAGTTGGGACACCCCTGCAGGGTATTATCTTTCGAAAGCCGTGCCCGCGGTTATGTGGCAGACGGGAATTTGTTAATATCCGGTTGTAGAGAACTTGACACTTGACTTCATTAAAATGCATCAACCGTGTGTGTAGCCGTGATGGTCTCTTTTCGGCAGAGTCTGGGAAGTGAACACAGTTTGAGTTATGTATGAACGTAAGTAGTTTCAGGATCACTTCTTGATCACTTCTAGCTTCTCGGCCGATGGGTGGCTTCTCTTCTCGCTCTTACTTGCGTATTTTAGCCACCATATATGCTTAGTGCTTGCTGCAGCTCCACCGTATCACCCCTTTCCTACCCATGAGCTTAAATAGTCTTGATCTCACGGGTGTGAGATTGCTGAGTCCCTGTGACTCATAGATTCTACCAAAACAGATGCAGGTGCCGAGGATACAGGTGCAAGTGGCGCAATCGAGCTCAAGTGGGAGTTTGACGAGGACCTTGGTTGTTACTATGTTTTGTTTCCTGATGATCAATAGTGGAGCCTAGTTGGGACGATCGGGGATCTAGCATTTGGGGTTATCTTATTTTCATTTGGATTTGACCGTAGCCGGTCTATGAGTGTATCTTGAATGATGTATGGATTACTTTATGTATTGTGTGAAGTGGCGATTGTAAGCCAACTCTCTTTATCCCATTCTTGTTCACTACATGGGATTGTGTGAAGATGACCCTTCTTGCGACAAAACCTACAATGCGGTTATGCCTCTAAGTCGTGCCTCGACACGTGAGAGATATAGCCGCATCGTGGGCGTTACAATCGGTATGTTACTTTCCCAAGATTCGATCGTCGGTATCCCAATACCTCATTCAGTCTCGTTACCGGCAAGTCACTTTACTCGTTCCGTAATGCATGATCCTGTGACTAAGTACTTAGTCACATTGAGCTCATTATGATGATGCATTACCGAGTGGGCCCAGAGATACCTCTCCATCATACGGAGTGATAAATCCCAGTCTCGATTCGTGCCAATCCAACAGACACTTTCGGAGATACCTGTAGTGCACCTTTATAGCCCCCCAGTTACGTTGTGACATTTGGTACACCCAAAGCATTCCTATGGTATCCGGGAGTTGCACAATCTCATGGTCTAAGGAAATGATACTTGACATTAGAAAAGCTTTAGCAAACGAACTACACGATCTTGTGCTACACTTAGAATTGAGTCTTGTCCATCACATCATTATCCTAACGATGTGATCCCGCTATCAATGACATCTAATGTCCATGGTCAGGAAACCATGACCATCTATTGATCAACGAGCTAGTCAACTAGAGGCTCACTAGGGACAAGTTGTGGTCTATGTATTCACACATGTATTACGGTTTCCAGTTAATACAATTATAGCATGAACAATAGACAATTATCATGAACAAGGAAATATAATAATAACCATTTTATTATTGCCTCTAGGGCATATTTCCAACAGTCTCCCACTTGCACTAGAGTCAATAATCTAGTTCACATCACTATGTGATTGCAATGAATCCAACACCCATGGGGTTTGATCATATCTCGCTTGTGAGAGAGGTTATTAATCAACGGGTCTGAACCTTTCAGATCTGTGTGTGCTTTACAAATCTCTATGTCATCTTCTAGATGCAGCTACCACGCGCTACTTGGAGCTGTTCCAAGTAACTGCTCTACTATACAAATCCGGTTCACTACTCAGAGTCATCCGGATTAGTGTCAAAGATTGCATCGACGTAAACCTTTACGATGAACTCTTTTACCACCTCCATATTCGAGAAAATTCCTTAGTCCACTAGTTACTAAGGATAAGTTTGACCACTGTCATGTGATCCATACCTGGATCACTCTTGTACCACTACTAGGAAAAGGCCTGCTAGTGGCGCACCTGTTTTGCCTACTAATGGCGCACTACAGGTGCGCCACTAGCACCACGCAATTAGAATTTATTACTAATGGTGTACTACAGGTGCGCCATTAGTATCTGGTATACTAATGGCGCACCAGGCAGTGCACCATTAGTATATCCCATGGTGCGCCATTAGTATGCCTTCTAGGGGGCCATATTTACCCATGTGCTCTGGCTTACTAATGGCGCACTAGTTGATGATGCGCCACTAGTGTGCTTTTTGCAGTGCGCCACTAAAGTTCTGAGTGGTGCGCCACTAGTATGAATATTATGGATTTTTTTCTTTTCTGATATTTGCACATGTTACAAAACATATTACTACAAGAATATAGAGAGCACAACATATAAACAGCCGATTTATCGAATACAATAGAAGATTAGTCTCCGAATACAATTCATCATATTAGTCTCCGAATTTAAAATATCAAACAAAGTTAGAACATTACAAGTCTCGAGACCGTGAGTAGCGAGTTTGTCTTCACATTACAAGTCGATATCGATCATCTAAACTACCATCACATAGAAGAGAGTTGCGGTCATCACGATGAGCATAATCGCGATGAAACTAGTCTTCATCCGGTTCCTCCAATGCTCCCTCCTCTCTCCCGCTAGATAGCGCGCATATCTAACTTCCGCCTCTGCCCTAGTGGTGTACCCTTTGTAACTGTTACCGCTGAAATGGTGAACCTGTCTCCGACACTCCTCCCAGTCGTCGTAGACTCCAGGAAACTTACCCTTGTACACGACATACGACGGCATCTCTATGCACTAGCCAAACAAAACGTTAGTAACAATTCACAGACAATACATAAGCAATATATTAGTATGCAACAAAAGGATCGGAAGAGAAAAGCAACACATTAGTAGCATGATTCATGGTCCTACTAATCAATAGCATCAAATACATATAAGTTGAACGACTGTCCAAACCAAAGAGACATACAAGTTCATTAAAGTTTAATATTACAACATGAGCCAATCGACATTTCAGAACTACATAGCATCACTACTTTCGACTCGACTCAGGGACCGGAGCATGGATGAAGCTGCCGTCTTTCGTGATGGTCATGAAATCGCGGGCGTTGTCAGCCTGCATTTGTAGGGTTGTTTCTATCTCACTGTTGGACGGTTGAGATCTGAGGTAGAATTGCCCCAAGGTACGAAGGACATCTTGATGGCTGATTTCCGCAAACTCCGACTGGATGCGAAAGAATTCTTGTCTGATGTCCGCGTCCTGGATTGCCGACAAGCGTGTGGCCAAATCTTTGAGATTATTTGGTAGCAGAAGGTGATTATGGTCACATACGATCTCCCGCATGTGATGGAGGGCATAGTAGGCATCCTTCTGACCACCAGGCAGTTGCTTGACGTAGGGGAATGTCGTATTGTGGGTGAACATGTGCTTGTCGTACCTACGAACTGGCCTCTTGAAGGTGCCTCCAGATCTGGCGTAGCCGGGGAGAGCACCATCAAGAACTTTCTTGATATTTGTGTAGTCTATCTTCGACTCACAGTCCGGGTCGAAATACATGGCAAATGGAATATTTCAGGCTTAAGAGGATGAGTGTGCAATGTGTGTCACTGCACAAAACACGGAATGTTAGAAAAAAAAGAACGATCAAAATCTAAGAAATCATATGTTACCGGGCGGTGAGGGGATGACTTACTCGGGAAAGTAAGGCACGAGGAAGTTATCCTTATCTGGGTTTGCCAGAATGATGCCTTCGAGGTGTGAACTCGCGACTTGCACATCCCCAGCGCTGCCCAAGATCTTGGCATGCATGTAGAAGGGGTCGACTATCACGATGTCCGGGGTCTTGTCTCTAATGATCCACATCTCCATACTCAGCAAAAATAGCCGAACGAAGGTGTAGTGTAGCGGATGAAGGTTAAACATAGCAAAGATGTCATCAAACCGCAGGACGATCGTACCGCCGATGGCGCTATCCACAAAGCCCTTGCCCTCTGGAACCTTGGCCACGAAAACCGGGTATGCCACATCATTCTGGGAGAGAAGTCGCTTCTCCAAAGAAAGAAAACTGTCATGCAGACTCCGCATAGCACCGGTTGTAGCATTGAGCAGATTAGTTGGTAGCAGCGCCCTACCTGCCACATGCACCCTCCTCGAGATATCCTTAGGTGAAGGTGGCCCGTCCTGAGCACGGATCGTACTCGGTGCCGGCTGGCTCGCACCGCCCTTGTTATTCTTTAGTTTCCGTCCCTTCTTCTTCATCTGCTGTAATGGGATCGAGTTCTGCTCAGAGACTGCCTTCTTGAGTGTGTTGGGGCTGATAATATTTCGCACCTCGGCTATCTGAGGCTCGGTGAAGGCGGCAGCTGGAGGCGTCTCCTGAGAACTGAAAGCCAGACGACGCCTGTTGCAATTGGGTTTCTCCGTGGTACCAGCTAGATCGCGGTCGTCTTTTTCAGGGTTGGGTTCTGGAGAAGGAGGCCCGGAAAATTCGTCACCATACCCATGTTCAGCAAAGTACTTATCGACGTTGGTAAATTTACCGCCATCGTTGTCGTTGTCGTCCGGATCCTATGCCATATGCATGTCCGGATCCTGTGCCATAGGGATGTCCGGCATGTCCGGTAGCATTGCGGCGGTCTTGCCATGGCTTGGCGCCGGCATGACTGGCGGTGTTGTCTGTGGGGTGGTGTCCCTCGCCCCAAACGAATCTGGCTCTTCGGCCAAAGCAGGGGCCAACTTACGTAGGCGCTGAGGGTCATCACATCATCTTCATCGACCCCAGCAGGTCGAATCGGAGGTAACAACTCGTTGCAGCCTGGCAGCACCCGAACCAGTTCAACCCTATACACGGTGGGTTGCATCGGATTACCGTGGAACACGGGGTTCCCCGGTTGAACGATTCTGCCCTTGGCGACATCGATCAACTCGCCACCCACGAAGTGCAGGAGAGTGCATGGAACATCGATAGCACCCTACGAAAACATGTAGGGCGTCAGGGATGCCCAGTCAAAGGCAAGGAGATGAAGTCATCGGCCGAGAGGCTTAGTTACCTATGATGGCGTCGAGCTCGGCTAATGTCGAGACACCGCCAACGGCGGGCATGCAACTGACGGAGGGGCCGCTTGCTGTCGAGGTGTCGGCTGGCGTACACCCGGGTGCATTAAGCTCCAATGTCCGTGCCGGCGCCGGAGACACCAACATCGCCTCCGCCAGAGACACCAATGGCGCCGCTTGCGCATTGTGCGAGTTGCTGGCCGTGAAGCTGGGAATCGGGGGTGGCCCCTATTGGCCGCCCGCAATCCCGTCGTCAGCCCCTAAATCAAGGTAGGCATAATGGCGGTGAGCGTCGTTCCCAGTTGTTGTTGCACTTGCTCTTGGACAATCTCCAGAATCCGTGCCACTTGTGCCATGAGTTCTTGAACCTCGCACGACTGGCTTTCCGAGCTGGTCTTTCTCTCCTTTCACCCACCAGCGTTATAGTATGACGACCATTTTGTGGACAAGCCTTTGCCGGCCACACGACCAACTGAGGACGGCTTACTGAGCTTATCCTTGTTTTTCATTACGTTCAACGCCCTATTTAGAGTGTTGTCCCAAGGGGAGCTCTGAAACGACCCTGCGCTACTGCTTTCAGTCTCCTGCGGAAGGAATGTGAACCATTTAGAAACTTGGCTTAATTAATTAGAATGCAACCATATGGAGCTAATTACGTGGGGGTGTATTCCTTACCAGAACACGCTCAAGCACCTTGGTCTTCGGATCTGTGGTAAGCTCCTTTGTTACCGGGTCCTCCTTGTACCGGGCCCTGACATAGGGTCTGTTTGGTTTGTGCCCCTGCACGCCCCACCAAAAAATTGGCATGACCAAATCAAGGGCATGACCAAAAATTTGGCAAGCTGATGTTGTTTGGATTGTGGCCATTGCATCCTCCAAAATTTTGGCAAAAGAGACCTTTGTTTGGTTTGTGACCAACTTGACATGATGATTATATTCAAATGCATCTATTATACAGAATTGAAGAGTTGTACAGATAACTAAACCTTAGATGCAAAAATCTATATGGGAATATGCCAAAAGAATGTCACGCAATTATTTCAAGTTTCGTCTCTGAGAAGCGTGATTATCGCAAGTTGGAACCGAAGCCCGTGCAGCCCCATGCACTTTTTTTTCTTTTCAAGATTGCTGCATGCACATGCACTTGACTCACGTTTTTTTAGGTAGAAGCGCTGGCTGACCGGTGATTTGTTACAGCCAACAAAATCGGTTATATCATACCGGATCCCTGACAAAAAAACAACAACTATGCTATTCCTACCGCATGCACCTCGTAGGGTCCACCGAGAAACGGCACGCCAATCTTTTGGCGAAGCTTTTGCTCGCCCACGCCTTCGCCCGCACATCGGCGAAATTTACACGGATGGACGCCCAGGTCGCCGGGCGAGCCAAATCCCTGGCATCGATCCAAACGACCACCAAATCTCATGGGCTAGCCAAAATTTTGGCATGGTCGGTTTTGGTAGTAATTCAAACAGCCCCATAGTTCCTGGTCTGCTTGTCACGGTATTTCTTGAAGCGGGGCGGTAGGCCTTGCTCGGCACTCTCCGCGTCCTCCTTGTCCCATATAGGCTCCGCCACTCTGTAACTGCCGGGACCGAGTTGCTGGACCCCTAAGTTCAACTCCCACTTTTCTTTCCCCCACTGACTTGATTCCACGGTTGCGTTGCTCTCGCACTTGATCTTGAACTCCTTGTAGTCATCTTCGTTGATCGAAGGACTTTTTGCCTTGATCTTCTCATAAATATCACCTTTGTCAATCATTCTCTTCACCGTGCTTCTCCAAGTAGATAGGGCCGTGCTCATCCTCGTGAGGGCGGCACTGTTCACTTTATTCCCTGAGAGGCGTGTGTTTGCAAAGTCAGCGGGGAACTTGTATCATTCGTGCAGCTTCGTGAAGAGGAGGCTGCGCAAATTCCCTCGGTCCTTATGCCTTAGGTTCTCGGTGTTGATTGAGACGGTGCTCCGGAGAATGCACCCGATCTGAACCGAGTACCCCTTGACTAATTCTTTGGGCGCCGTTGGATGCCCATCGGAGTTCACTTCAGTAAATTCCTCCTTGACGGTGTCGAGCGCGTTCGGGCGCCAGTCCTTCCGTTGCCTCTTTGGTTGGCTGCCATCTATGCGTGCGCTGCCATCATCAGTGGTGGCATCCTCAGCGGCACCATCAGTGGTGTCATCCCCAACGCCACTAGGTGTTGTGTAGTCAGGATCGGTGTCTTCCGCAGCGTCCTCATAGCGGTGAGATTCTTCCTCCATCTCCTGGGACAACTCCCAGAATTGCTTGCCCGAACCGCCGGCCTCATTGTTGTGGGCCATGTTTCGCTCTAAATAGGAAAAAAGTTTGGTCAAAAGTTGGTTATTGTCAAGGAACAAGATCATGGTCTCATCATTTAGGGTTTGTCGACACCGAGGCATCCTAAAAGCTAAGCTTTTATCATTTAGGGTTTGTCGACGCCGAGGCACCCTAAAAGCCTAAGCTTTCATCATTTAGGTTTTATCGACACCGAGGCATCCTAAAAGCTAAGCTTTTATCATTTAGGGTTTATCGATGCCGAGGCACCCTAGGTTGACTGATATATATATGGGTATCTTCTAATAATATACCCTATCAAGAAAAGGGAAGGAGAATTCTAAGTTGGGCCTAATCACTTGGCTCTATTGCCACCTATGGTTTAATGCAGCAAGAATAAAGGGGCAGTTGATCCTACTTAATTAAGTACTAAGATACCCCGGCCCATGCATTAGTCGCAAGTACCCCATATGTCCTATTTTTAGCAAAGTCATGCTAAAATTCACGGAAATTTTCAGCATGACCTTTGCTGAAAATAGGACATATGGAGTACCCAAATTTGCCGGAACGAAAGTAATCGACATTCCGGCAAACTCAAGGGCCTCTCGGGGTACCTGCAAAATCATCACGACAGGATGGTCGGAGACAAAACCCAGCAAACTAGCACCACAATGTGCCTCTACTTTCATATGGATGAAAAGGCCACAGACCATATGGTCCTCTACTTTCATATGGACAAAAATCAGCTCAACTTATGTGAGCTTCCATTCCAGATCTAATAGGTCACCCAACAAATAATCATCAATAGTTTAGCAAGTATGTACCCTTAAGAATGAACATATAGCAATATCTGTTGTCCCCCCATAACATACGGAAATCAAAATTCAGCTCTGACTAAACCAAAATTCAGACTAGCCACCATGCTATGTACTGATGCATCTGTAAATATGTTATGTAACTATAAATGTGCTATGATGCATGTATACCTGGAAGTGAGCTATATATTATACATTTTACTAAACGGAACAGAGCAGTAAGCATCAACGTCCAACCACTACAATCAAACTTTCTCGGACATACTGAAGCACAATTCAACACTAAGTGACAATGCAAGCTGCAGCGCACGATCAAGAACAGGTCAAGATGACAGCGACCAAGTACATAACAACAGGACAAACATCTTCATCATAATGCGGAATCAACAGAGATGGCGATAAAAAATGAACATGTTCACTCACAGCAGCACAATCAACTACAACCGAAGCTAAAAACATCCATCCATCCATTTGCACACTCATCTCAATTAGGTTACAACACATACTGAGAAACTAAGCCGACGGGACAATTAGTACAGAGCACAAATCGAAGAAGCATGGTCACACCTAGGAGCTTACCACCGTCGCAACCACAGCGAGATCCACAGACCGAAAGGCATCACACGCAGGCCCCAAGTTCAGTACATGAAACACTCACTAGGTACTAGTTTGAGCTCACGTAACAAGCCAAGGGTTGAGTTTAGCTCCTATTGACTTAGCTTCCCACTTCTCTCATGTATAAGTAAAAGGCTAGTGAATTAAAAATATAACTAGCTGCAGATTATTAACCCAATATGAATCACAAATAAGCAAGCAGGAACAACCATTGTACCTGAAGAACTAGCTGCTGCTACTCCTCTGCCCGTGCTGCTGATGCTCCTCTTCCGCTGATCCAAGTGACTGTGTTGTGCTGCTGCTGATTAGAACAATTTTGCTCCTCTGCACTCTGAAGAAGGTACTCCGTCAGAGTACTGTACCTGAAAATTAATGAAGTTGATTTAGTGTTAACTGAATCATGACAATGCCAATCATGGAGTAAATTCAGTTGTTAACTTAAAATTCATGGAGTACATTCATTTTAATACAAAAACTGCAGCTGATCATTGTGAAAAAAAATCATGGATTGCTGTTAACTGAAAATCATGGATTGCTGTTAACTGAAAATTAGTGAAAGAAACTATTGCTGATCATGGATTACTGTTAATTAAAAATAGAGCATCTGGCTTGTCTTATCATGTTTATGAGAACTGCTGCTCCGAATAAATGTAGAGCTATTGCTAAAGGAACAACCATTAGAAAGAAGAAATGTAGAGTTATTTTCAAGGAAGTGATGAATATGATCTAGCTTTCTAGATTCATCCGAGGACACTGTGTACTGCTGTAATTATGGCATAAGTAGGTTTCACGTAATGGCGACCAGGGACGATCATTGGCGTCTACAATTTTATAAGCGGCTATTTCACGTTTACGATTTGACATGCTGAATTGCTGATTAAGAATGCCCTAGCTAAAGAGAAAGCAGTGTGTTGGAGATGTCAAGTTGCTGCTGGTTAGGGGATAGCATGATCCTGCTACATCCTAAAGCATAAGCTATGGAGCTTAATCAGCTACTCTACTTACCCTCCTCCTTTTCCGAGGCTTAAAAACTTGCTTAATCACGAAACCGAAAGGCGGCGCCTTTGATCGCTTTACAACTGCGCACGCCCCTCTTGTAGTTTTGTAGTGCCCATGCATCTTACTACTACTACCCTTGCCCGTTGGCTCAATTGCGCACTGTCCTCTTGCAGTTGCACGGCAAGACAACATAGCAGAGCAGAGCGCGGCGGCACGGAGGAAGGACAGAGAGCGGCGATGCACTTCTTCTCAGGCCGGAGCAAGCTGCGTTAGAAGAATGGCGGCGGCAAGAACCAGGCCGATGCCAACGCGGCGCCCAAGGCAAAGCACAAGGACGGCAGGTGCCGCGCACTATGCTGCGGCGCCTCACGGCTTAGCGTGTCCTCCTCGGTGTCCTGCCCGTCCCTGGACGCGCCGGAGACAACACGCGGCCGCATGTCGGACATCGCCCACGGGATTGTCTAGGCGAGGCTGCACTCCATGGTCGAAGCCAGGGCGCGGCCAGGGGCCGAGGGGAGCACGGCCACGGGGGGCGGCAACCAGGAGCTGGGGGGCACGATGGTGCGACAGTCTACAGTGATGAAATTGAAGGGAGGGGAAGGGGAACCGGTGCAGCTCACCTAGAGGAAGACGATGGCGAGTTCGTGCGGGGCTGGGGTTGACGAGGTGACGTGGATCGACGGTGAGGCCGCGGTGGCCAGAGGTGGAAGAAGACCTCGATCCGCGGTGAGCTCCTGGACTCCTTGGTGGGGTGCGGGGACGACGGTGGTCGCGGGGATGATGCGGTGATGGCGACGACCTAGTCGGGTGAAGCAGCGCGAGGAGGGGGAAGTGGGGAGGTGCTAGGGTTTGCACAGGGAGCGGCGGAGGCACGGGGGCAGTGGCGGCATAGTATGGGTCGGGTCGGGGCGGGGCAGTGGGCGGGTGAGAGATAGAAAGAGGACTGGGGATTTTAGTGGGGGAAGGGTTAGCAATGGCGCACCCCCGAGCGGTGCGCCATTAGTATTTTTTTATAGCAATGGCGCATCCCCACGCGCGTACGCCATTAGTAATCTTTTTTTGTATAGCAATGGCGCATCCTAGAGAGGTGCGCCGTTAGTAATCTTCTTTTTGGATAGCAATGGCGCACCCCAAAGAGGTGCTCCATTAGTAATCTTTTTTTTGGATAGCAATGGTGCGCTCGGCTGATTCCGTTCGGGGGAACTGAGCGAGGAGACAGGGGAGGGTGTGGGGGGTTGTCGGCGGCGGTGGAGCGGGGGAGGGTGTGTGGGGTCATCGGCGGCGGTGGGGCGGGGGAGGGTGCAGGGGGTCAGCGGCGGCGGTGGAGAGGGGAGGGTGCGGGGGGTCGGCGGCGGCGGTGGTGCAGGGGAGGGTGCGGGGGGTCGGCAGCGGCGGTGGAGTGGGGGAGGGTGCGTGGTGTGCTCAGCAGCGGTGGAGCGGGTCGGGGAGGGTGCGGGGGGTCGGCGGCGGCGGTGGAGCGGGGGAGGGTGCGCAGGGTGCTCCTCGGCGAGGGGGATCTGGCGAGGGGGGATAGCGATCGAGATGGAGGCGTATCGAGATCGAGTGTCCTCATGAATATTCAATATTTTTTCATACTGAATATGAAAAAATATCATCAAATTTGAAAAAATATTCATGAATTCAAAAAGTGCCCATGAAATTTAAAAATATTCATGAGTTCAAAAAATATTAACAAATTCAATACTTTTTGTGAGTTAGAAATTCAATACCATAATAAACATTAATAAATATTCATGAGGACACTAGAACAGAAGAAATATCATTTCAATATGTCGAAATACAATCGAGAAATGAAGGCTATAATTTCAATACAATCGATCTTAGCTAGCTATCTGCTCACAATCTTCTTGCCCTTATTTTTCGTAAATGGAGTTCTTCTCTTGAACGGACGTTCTTTAGGTAGGGCGGTCCTGCTTCTTCTTGTGGTGTATGCTGGTACTTCATTGTCATCGTCATGTTCCATCATTGGGTCGACGTACTTGTCGAAGTCTTGCTCATTGGTGACTCCATCCATTCCGATGATCTTCCTTTTGCCTCTCCTCAAGACAACACGACTGGGCTTTGACGGGTCGGTAATGAAGAAGCATTGGTCCACTTGGGAAGCTAGTACCCATGGCTCATATTTCGCGGTGACATTTGCGCCCGCGGTCTTGGATTTGGCTTCGGGTATAACCATGGTGGTGAAATACCGGTCTTCTTTTATGATGCTCTTGGCCCATCTGACACGGAACATCGGTACCTTCTCTCCAGCGTAGCTCAGCTCACAGATCTCCTCGATCCTTTCGTAGTATCTGTCCTTGTCATTACCGGTGTAGGATTCCATCGTTACCCCAGAGTTCTGATAACCATCGCTCTTCATGTCCTTCCCCTCGATGTAGAATGTGTAGCCGTTGATATCGTACGCCTCATACGTCATCAGGTTGTGCTCGGCGCCCTGTGACAAGGCGAATATGAGTTGTTCTTCCGTGGAAGAATCCTCATGTAAAGGGTACGGCAGAAGCTTCTGCTTGAACCAACGCGTGAAACATGAGTTGTGCTCTTTGATTATATCTCCATCCGTCCTCTGTTGGCCTCGGTCATTGTACGTCTTCTCAATAAAGGTTTTGTGCTCTACCACCCAAGGATCGACCACATCTATGTGTTGTAGCGCGACTAGCTTTGCTATTTCAAAGGCGGCGAGTCGACCCTCGAAGTCGACATGCATTTCGTGGCGACCCTCACGGTGACCCCATCCAGCGAGCCTGCCGAGGTGCCTATTGACGGCCAGACCAACGGGGTTCTCGATGCCTAGATAATTCATGCAGTAGGAGATGCACTCTTCGGTCAGAAAGCCCCTGGCTATGCTTCCCTCTGGACGTGACATGTTGCGAACGTATCATTTGATGACACCATTCATCCTTTCGAACGGCATCATGTTGTGCAGGAACGTCGGCCCGAGTTGGATGATATCCTCCATGATATGGACCAGCAGATGCACCATAACATCGAAGAATGCGGGCGGGAAGTACATATCAAGCTCACATAGTATCACCACGATCTCTTCCTGTCGCCTTCTGAGTTGCCTCACGCCAACCGACTTCCGAGAGATGACGTCAAAAAAGTTGCATAGGCCAAATAGCATTTCACGGACGTGCGCATCCATGATCCCACGGATTGCAACTGGAAGTATCTGTGTCATCAGCATGTGACAGTCGCGAGACTTCATCCCGCTGAACTTCTGCTTCGCTAAGTCTAGGTATCTGCTTATCTTCCCCGTGTAACCGTAAGGAAGTTTTACTCCTACGAGGCAAGTGAAAAACTGGTCGATCTCCTCCTGACTTAGAGTGAAGCACGCGGGAGGGAAGTCATTTCCGGTCTTCTTGGCCTTTTTGCCTTTGCGACAACTTTTCGTGTCCTGCTTCGCCTCATCATCATCATTAGCGTGAAGTCCTCCCTGATGCCCATTGATTTCAAGTCTGCCCTTGCTTTCGGCCCATCTTTGGTCGTCTCTGGCATGTTGAGCAGGGTACCAAGCAGACTCTCACACACGTTCTTCGTGATATGCATGACATCAAGGCTGTGAGGCACACGGTGGATCTTCCAGTACGGCAAGTCCTAGAAAACAGACCTCGTTTTCCATACCTTCAGCAGCGGCTCTGGCGCCTTTCGCTTCTTTCCCGGCTCTGGTGCCTTTTGCTTCTTTCCTGGCAGTGGGCAATCTTTCCAATTTTTCAACAGCTCGTCTATTTCCTCACCGCTCCTCGTACGCGGGCGTCTTCAGGGTTCGGTTTCACCATCGAACAGATCCTTGCGTTTCCTCCATGAGTCATCGTCGCGAATCCACCTTTGATGTCCCATGAACACGGTTTTCAAAGACCCGGGATCTCTATCTAGCTGGCGATACGTTGTGTCATCCATGCACCTGACGCATCCAGAAAATCCGTGGACCACCTGCCCCGCGACATATCCATAACCGAGACAGTCCTGCACCGTCGTGAGAAGAGCGGCTCTCATAGGGAAATATTGTTTCTCTGCAGCGTCCCACATATTGGCTGGCATTTTCCATAGTGTGTCTAGCTCCTCTTTTAGCAACCCCAGATATAGATTGATGTTGTTCCCTGGTTGTTTCAGCCCTTCAATTAGCATACTCATGTGAATGTACTTCCTCTTCATGCACAACCAGGGGGGAAGGTTGTACATCCACACAAACATAGACCAGGTGCTATGTGTTCTTCTCTAGCTGCCAAACGGATTGACTCCATCGGTGCTCGCGCCCAGCACGATGTTCCTTGGATCCTTTCCAAATTCTGGGTGTTCGGAGTTCAACGCTTGCCACTGGCTCCCATCCTTAGGGTGACTCAGCATCTTGTCTTTTTTATTTATCTCCGGATCATTTGCGTCATCTTATCACTTCTTCTCCTCCCTATCCGCGTGCCAACGCAGGAGTTTTGCTACCTTAGGGTCCGCGAAATACCGCCGCAGACAAGGAGTGATCGGAAAGTACCAGACCACTTTTCGAGGAGCTTTCTTCCTCTTCTTGTATCGAGTGATGCCGCACACCGGACATATGGTAGACTCCACATGCTCGTCCCGATAAATGATGCAATTGTTCATGCACACATGGTATTTCACGCGCGGTAAATCCAGAGGACACACGATTTTCTTCGGCTCCTCGAAATTGGTCGGGCACTTGTTCCCCGTGGGAGACGTTCGTGCCAGAATGACATGTTCTCGTTGAAGCATGCGTCGGTCATTTTGTGTTTTACCTTCATCTCTAGAGCCATGAGCATTACTTTCAGGCAGGTATCCTCAGGCCTGCATCCTTCATACAATGGAGTAACCGCGTCTATCTCCAGTTGATCCAGCTTAGCTTTCTCTCGGGCGGCAGCTCTTGCGTTATCCATCTGCTTGAGAAGCAGCTCTTGAATATGAGGGTCCTGCACCCAGCCCATCGACGGTCCATCATCGTCTGCTCTGGCATCTTCATCTTCATGATCATGCCCTTCGTCTGCTCCGGCATCTTCCTCATCATCAAGTCTGGCATGTTCTACATGATGACTGTGTACTGCATCTACTTCGTGATCATGTCCTGGAGATTCTTCGTCTTCTCGCCCGCCCTCATCGCGGTTGTCTTGCTGCCCTTCCTCATTTCTTCCCCAGCCCCCATTGACGACTTCATAATCATCTTCATCACCTTGCCACCGATAGCCATCCATGAAACTACGCAAGAGCAGGTGGTCCCGCACCTGTACAGAATCCAGGTCCATAAGGCTCCTCAGCTTGCATCTTCGACACGGACATCTTATCTCTGTCTCATTCTTTTGAAGCATCTTGGCCTTCGCGGAGCTCAAAAACCTATTCACGATGCCTTCGGTCATCGTGCGGACCATGGTCGCCTGCTGGGTAGAGCAAAACGATATTTTAGAACCAAGAAAAAATTTGGCATGACTTTGCCTAAAAATAGGACCAAAAAGAATGCATAGTGCCAAATTTCTCGCCGAAACGGAAATGAATCAACATTCCGGCAAAATATCAGCAACTATCGCATTTCAAATACCGGTACCTGCAAACACAAACATATATGCAACACCACAAACATATGCAACACCACAAACATACATAGATCTAGCTAGGCCATAAAAAGTGCATGTGCACGTTGTTGGAGGGAGAAAAAAGTAGATCTACAACATAAAGAAAGCTTTCCCCTTACTTACCTATCAAAAAAAAGGTAATTTAACCACTTAATTTGAATGAATCTATGGTGCAAATGAGGTGAGGAGGAGGAGGCAGCCGAGACAAGCTTGGAGGAGGAGGTGGAGAGAATGAAGTGGGGAAAGTGAGTGTGTAGGTGGCTATCCAAAATATCTAGCTGGTCCCAGGTTACTAATGGCGCACCACCTACAAATGTGCCATTAGTAACCCTGGTTACTAATGGCGCACCAGCAGGCGGTGCGACATTAGTAGTTTTGCAAAAAAAATGATAGTAGAGTCACCCCGCGGTGTCCGGCGCGCCATTACTAGTTAAAACTAGTAATGGCACACTGGGCCCTGGTGCGCCATTAGTATTTTTGGAAAAAAATGTTAGAAGTGGCACACCATGGGTGTGGTGCGCCATTAGTGTCTGTCACACTAATGGCGCACCAACACATGATGCGCCACTGCTATATAGTAGTGGCGCACCACTTGTCTGGTGCGCCATTAGTGTCCATATCATTTATAGCCCTTTTCCTAGTAGTGTACCCCTTGACTGACTTATGGCAAGGCACACTCCAGGTGCGGTACATAGCATAGCATACTATAGAGCCTACGCCTAAAGCATAGGGGATGACCTTCGTCCTTTCTCTCTCTTCTGCCATGGTCAGATCTTGAGTCTTACTCAATACTCATACCTTATAACACAACCAAGAACTCCTTCTTTGCCGATCTATTTTGAACTTCTTCAAAATCTTGTCATGGTATGTATTAATTTGAAAGTACTATCAAACGATTTTGATCTATCCTTATAGATCTTGATGCTCAATGTTCAAGTAGCTTAATCCAGGTTTTCATTGAAAAACACCTTTCAAACAACCCTATATGCTTTCCAGAAATTCTACATCATTTCTGATCAACAATATGTCAACAACTTTGGAAATACAAGTTTCTCATAGACTTTGTATAAACCCAAAATCTTTGATCATCTCATCAAAGTGTATGTTCCAACTCCGAGATGCTTACTCCAGTCCTTAGAAGGATTGCTGGAGCTTTGCATACTTTTTAGCATCTTATAGGATTGACAAAACCTTCCGGTTGTATCATATACAACCTTTCCTCAAGAAAATCGTCAAGGAAATGATGTTTTGACATCCTATCTGCAAGATTTCATAAATAATGCAGTAACTACTAATATAATTCCAACAGACTCTTAGCATCGCTACGAGTGACAATGTCTCATCGTAGTCAACTCCTTGAACTTGTCGGAAAACATCTTAGCGACAAGTCGAGCTTTCTTAATGGTGACACTTACCATCATTGTCCGTCTTCCTTCTAAAATCCATCTGTACTCAACATCCTTATGACCATCAAGTAGCTCTTCCAAAGTTTATACTTTGTTTTCATACATGGATCCTCTCTCAGATTTTATGGCCTCGAGCCACTCGTCGGAATGCGGGCCCGCCATCGCTTCTCCATAGCTCGTAGGTTCATTGTTGTCTAGCAACATGACCTCCAAGACAGGATTACGTACCACTCTGAAATAGTACGCATCATTGTCAACCTATGAGTATTGGTAGTGACTTGATCTGAAGTTTCGTGATCACTATCATCAGCTTCCACTTCAATTGGTGTAGGTGCTACAGAAATGACTTCCTGTGCCCTGCTACACACTGGTTGAAGTGATGGTTCAATAACCTCATCAAGTCTCCACCATCCTCCCACTCATTTCTTTCGAGAGAAACTTTTCCTCGAAAAAGGATCCGGTTCTAGAAACAATCACTTTTGTTTTCGGATCTGAATAGGAGGTATACCCAACTGTTTTGGGTGTGCTATGAAGATGCATTTATCCGCTTTGGGTTCGAGCTTATCAGGCTAAAACTTTTCACATAAGCGTTGCAACCCCAAACTTTTAAGAAATGACAGCTTAGGTTTCTCTAAACCATAGTTCATACGATGTCATCTCAATGGAATTACATGGTGCCCTATTTAAAGTGAATGCGGTTGTCTCTAATGCCTAACCCATAAACAATTGTGGTAATTCGATAAGAGACATCATGGTATGCACCATATCCAATAGGGTGCAGCTATGATGTTCGGACACACCATCACACTATGGTGTTCCAGGCGGTATTAGTTGTGAAACAATTTCCACAATGTCTTAATTGTGTACCAAACTCGCAACTCAGATATTCATCTCTATGATCATATCATAGACATTTTGTCCTCTTGTCACGAAGATCTTCAACTTCACTATGAAATTATTTGAACCTTTCAATAATTCAGACTTGTATTTCATCAAGTAAATATACTCAGCATCTACTCAAATCATTTGTGAAGTAAGAGCATAACGATATTCACTGTGTGCCTCAGCACTCATTGGATTGCACACATCAAATGTATTACTTCCAACAAGTTGCTCCCTTGTTTCATCTCACTGCAAAACGAGGCCTTTCAGTCATCTTTCCCATGTGGTATGATTTGCATGTCTCAAGTGATTCAAAATCAAGTGAGTCCAAACGATTCGTCTGTATGGAGTTTCTTCATGCATATATACCAATAGACATGGTTCGCATGTCTCAATCTTTTCAAAAATGAGTGAGTCCAAAGATCCATCAACATGGAGCTTCTTCATGCGTTTTATACCAGTATAACTCAAATGGCAGTGCCACAAGTATGTGGTACTATCATTACTATCTTATATCTTTTGGCATGAACATGTGTATCACTATGATCGAGATTCAATAAACCATTCATTTTAGGTGCAAGACCGTTGAAGGTATTATTCAAATAAACAAAGTAACCGTTATTCTCCTTAAATGAATAACCGTATTGCGATAAACATAATCCAATCATGTCTATGCTCAACGCAAATCCCAAATAACAATTATTTAGGTTTAACACCAATCTTGATGGTAGAGGGAGCATGCGATGCTTGATCACATCAACCTTGGAAACACTTCCAACACACATCGTCATCTCACCTTTAGCTAGTCTCCGTTTATTTCGTACCTCTTTTATTTCGAGTTACTAACACTTAGCAACCGAACCGATATCTTAATACCCTGGTGCTACTAGGAGTACTAGTAAAGTACACATTTAATATAATGTATATCCAATATACTTTTGTCAACCTTGCCAGCCTTCTCATCTACCAAGTATCTAGGGTAGTTCTGCTTCAGTGACCGTTCCCTCATTACAGAAGCATTTAGTCTTGGGTTTGGGTTCAACCTTGGGTTTCTTCACTAGAGCAGCAACTGATTTGCCGTTTCAAGAAGTATCCCTTCTTGCCCTTGCCCTTCTTGAAACTAGTGGTTTTACTAACCATCAACAATTGATGCTCCTACTCGATTTCTACTTTCACGGTGTCAAACATCACGAATTGCTCAAGGATCATCATGTCTATCCCTGATATGTTATAGTTCATCACGAAGCTCTAATAGCTTGGTGGCAGTGACTATGGAGAACCATCACTATCTCATCTGGAAGATTAACTCCCACTCGATTCAAGTGATTGCAGTACTCAGACAATCTGAGCACATGCTCAATGATTGAGCTTTTCTCCCTTAGTTTGCAGGTTAAGAAATTTGTCGGAGGTCTCATACCTCTTGACGTGGGCATGAGCCTGAAATCCCAATTTCAGCTCTTTGAACATCTCATATGATCTGCGACGTTTCAAAATTGTCTTCGGTGCCTCAATTCTAAACCGTTTAACATTACACACTGAACTATCACATAGTCATCAAAACGTGTATGTCAGATGTTCGCAACATCCACAAACGACGCTTGAGGTTCAGCACACCGAGCGGTGCATTAAGGACATACGCCTTCTGTGCAGCAATGAGGACAATCCTTAGTATACGGACCCAGTCCGCATAATTGCTATTGTCAACTTTCAACTAAATTTTCTCTAGGAACATATCTTAAATAGTAGAACTAAAGTGCAAGCTACGACATAATTTGCAAAGATCTTTTGACTATGTTCATGATAATTAAGTTCGTCTGATTATTTAATGAACTCCCACTTAGATAGACATCCCTCTAGTCATCTAAGTGATACATGATCCGAGTCAACTAGGCCGTGTCCAATCATCACATGAGACGGACTAGTCATCATCGGTGAACATCTTCATGTTGATCGTATCTGCTATATGACACATGTTCGACCTTTCGGTCTCTTGTGTTCCGAGGCCATGTCTATACATGCTAGGCGCGTCAAGTCAACCTAAGTGTTTTGCATGTGTAAATCTGGCTTACACCCGTTGTATGCGAACGTTAGAATCTATCACACCCGATCATCACGTGGTGCTTCGAAACAACGAACCTTTGCAACGGTGCACAGTTAGGGGGAACACTTTCTTGAAATTTTATGAGGGATCATCTTATTTATGCTACCGTTGTTCTAAGCAAAAAAGATGTAAATAGGACAAACATCACATGCAAATCATAGAGTGACATGATATGGCCAATATCATCTTGCGCCTTTGATCTCCATCTTCGAGGCGTGGCATGATCACCTTCGTACCGGCATGACAGCGTGATCTCCATCATCATGATCTCCATCATCGTGTCTTCAGAAGTTGTCTCACCAACTATTACTTCTACTACTATGGCTAACGGTTAGCAATAAAGTAAAGTAATTACATGGCGTTTTCAATGACACGCAGGTCATACAATAAATTAAGACAACTCCTATGGCTCCTACCGGTTGTCATACTCATCGACATGCAAGTCGTGATTCCTATTACAAGAACTTGATCAATATCATACATCACATATCATTCATCACATTCTTTTGGCCATATCACATCAAATAGCATACCCCGCAAAAACAAGTTACACGTCCTCTAATTGTTGTTGCATGTTTTACGTGGCTGCTATGGGTTTCTAGCAAGAACGTTTCTTACTGATGTCTACTACACAACCTTCTTCTTGTAGACGTTGTTGGTCCTGCAAGTGCACAGGTTTGTAGGACAGTAGCAAATTTCCCTCAAGTGGATGACCTAAGGTTTATCAATCCGTGGGAGGCGTAGGATGAAGATGGTCTCTCTCAAGCAACCCTGCAACCAAATAACAAAGAGTCTTTTGTGTCCCCAACACACCCAATACAATGGAAATTGTATAGGTGCACTAGTTCGGCGAAGAGATGGTGATCCAAGTGCAATATGGATGGTAGAAATAGGTATTTGTAATCTGAAAATATAAAAACAGCAAGGTAACTAATGATAAAAGTGAGCGTAAACGGTATTGCAATGATAGGAAACAAGGCCTAGGGTTCATACTTTCACTAGTGCAAGTTCTCTCAACAATAATAACATAGATAGATCATATAACAATCCCTCAACATGCAACAAAGAGTCACTCCAAAGCCACTAATAGCGGAGAACAAACGTAGAGATTATGGTAGGGTAGGAAACCACCTCAAAGTTATCCTTTTTGATCGATCTATTCAAGAGTTCGTAGTAAAATAACATAGAGCTATTCTTTCTGCTCGATCCATCATAGAGTTCATACTAGAATAACACCTTAAGACACAAATCAACCAAAACCCTAATGTCACCTAGATACTCCATTGTCACCTCAAGTATCTGTGGGCATGATTATATGATATGCGTCACACAATCTCAAATTCATCCAACCAACAAAAAGTACTTCAAAGAGTGCCCCAAAGTTTCTACCGGAGAGTCAAGAAAACGTGTGCCAACCCCTATGCATAGGTTCATGGGCGGAAACCACAAGTTGGTCACCAAAACATACATCAAGTGGCACGTGATATCCCATTGTCACCACAGATAAACACGGCAAGACATACATCAAGTGTTCTCAAATCAAAGACTCAATCCGATAAGATAACTTCAAGAGGGAAACTCAATTCATCACAAGAAAGTAGAGGGGGAGAAACATCATAAGATCCAACTATAATAGCAAAGCTCGCGATACATCAAGATCGTGCCATAGAGAGAACACGAGAGAGAGAGAGAGAGAGAGAGAGAGAGAGATCAAACACATAGCTATTGGTACATACCCTCATCCCCGAGGGTGAACTACTCCCTCCTCGTCATGGATAGCGCCGGGATGATGAAGAAGGCCACCAGTGAGGGATCCCCCCTCCGGCAGGGTGCCGAAACAGGCTCCCGAGAGGTTTTTGGTGGCTATAGAGGCTTGCGGCGGCGGAACTCCTATTCGTATTCGATGGTTTTAGGGTATATGGGAATATATAGGCGAAAGAAGTCGGTCGGGGGAGCCACGAGGGGCCCACGAGACAAGGGGTGCGCCTAGGAGTGTGGGCGCGCCCTCCTATCTCCTGGCCTCCTTGAAGCTTCCCTGGCTTGTACTCCAAGTCTCCTGGATCATGTTCGTTCCAAAAATCACGCTGCCGAAGGTTTCATTCCATTTGGACTCCATTTGATATTCCTTTTCTTCAAAATACTGAAACAGGCAATAAAACAGCAATATGGGTTGGGCCTTCGGTTAATTGGTTAGTCCCAAAAGTAATATAAAGTGTATAATAAAGCCCGTAATCATTCAAAATAGATAATAAAATAGCATGAATTCTTCATGAATTATAGATACGTTGGAGACGTATCAGCATCCCCAAGCTTAATTCCTGTTCGTCCTCGAGTAGGTAAATGATAAAAGAAAGAATTTATGAAGTGTGAATGCTAGCAGGTGCACAAGTTTGATCAATGATAATTTTGATCACCTTTTCTAGCATGGTTATATGTCATAACAGTAGTTCATCTCATAAAACTTCTCAAGATCAAGTAACAAGCTATTCACATGTTAAAGCATAGACCATAAACTTTCTTGAAACTAGCAAACTTCATTCTTAGTCATCAAACAATTCCAATTCATCTTATTTTCAGGAAGGGTCTATGTCAGAGCTTTGATTTAGCAAACTCCACATACTCAACTATCATATAGTCTTCTACAATTGCTAACACTCACGCAATACTAATGGTTATGGAGTTTCAATCGGACACTAAGAAAGATAGGGGCTTATAGTGTTGCCTCCCAACGTATTCACCTTTGGGTGATGTCAACAATAATAGTTCATGCTAACTTACATCCAATTGGATATATATATCAGGATCTTTCCAACATGAGGTGCTTGCCAAAGGATAAAATGAAAAAGGCAAAGGTGAAGATCACCTTGACTCTTGCATAAAAGTAAAAGATAGGCCCTTCACAGAGGGAAGCAGGGATTTGCAGAGGTGCCATAGCTCAATTTTGAAATAGAGATAAATAATTTTGAGAGGTATGATCTCATTGTCAACATAACAACCAAGAGTTCCCAATATCTTCCATACTACATACATTATAGGCGGTTCCCAAACAGAATGGTAAAAGTTTTTACTCCCCCTCCACCAACAATCATCAATCCATGGCTTGCCCGAAACAACGGGTGCCTCTAACTAACATCAACCCTGGGGGAGTTTTGTTTGCAATTATTTTTTATTTGATTTTGATCTTTTGATCATGGGACTGGGCATCCCAGATACCAGCCATTTTTCTCATGCATGATGAGCGGAGTCCACTCATCTTGAGAATAACCCACCTAGCATGGAAGATACTGACAGCCCCTAGTCGCTACATGAGCGATTTGGGCATACAAAACAGATTATTATTTGAAGGTTTAGAGTTTGGCACATGCAAATTTACTTGGAACGGCAGGTAAATACCGCATATAGGTAGGTATGGTGGACACTCATGGCAAAAACTGGGTTTAAGGATATTTGGGAGCACAAGTAGTATCTCTAGGTGCAAGGAATTTGGCTAGCATGAGGGGGAAAGGCAAGCTCAACATGTTTGAATGATCCATGACAATATACTTTAACTGAGATGTGAGAAAACATAACCCATTACATTGTCTTCCTTGTCCAACATCAACTCTTTAGCATGTCATACTTAATGAGTGCTCACAATTATAAAAGATGTCTAGGATAGTAAATTTATATGTGAAATCTCTCTTCCTATTCTTCATGAATTGTTCAAATGACCAATACAATGCTTGCTAACCTTCAATAAATTTATAACCTCTACTTCTTAGATGTGAAGTCATTACTCCCCATGGGATAAGCAAATGAGACATATATAATTTCAGATTTATGACATTCAACTCATTCAACCATTTACTCATAGGATGTAAGTGAAGCACACGAGTAAATGACAAACTACTCCAAAAAGATATAAGTGAAGATTAATGAGTAGCTAAATAATTAAGTAGCTATATGAAGACTCCCTCTCATTAAAGAATTTCAGATCTTAAGTACTTTATTCAAGCAGCAAGCAAAGCAAGATAAAATGACATTGCAAGGATAGCACAACTCAAGTGAAGAAGCAAAAACTTAGGCTCAACCGATATTAACCAATAGTTGTTGAAGAAGAAAGGTGGGGTGCCTAATGGGGCATCCCCAAGCTTAGATGCTTGAGACTTCTTGAAATATTATCTTGGGGTGCCTTGGGCATCCCCAATCTTGAACTTTTTTGTCTCCTTAATTCCTCTCATATCATGGTTTCTCTTTTTATCAAAAACTTCATCCACACCAAACTCAACAAGAACTCGTGAGATAGGTTAGTATAAACCAATGCAAAACCTTATCATTTTCTACTGTAACAAATCACTAAAATTATTATCCAACATTGCATACTAAATGTATCTGCATATTTAATACTCCTATCCTCAAATAGAGTCATTAAACAAGCAAACATATGCAAACAATGCAACCATAACAGCAATCTGCCAAAACAGTACAGTCTGTAAAGAATGCAAGATTCATCATACTTCCCTAACTCCAAAAATTATGAAATAACATTCCCACTGTAGTAAATTTATCAGATCTCAATATGCAAAAAGTTTCAACATTATCATTCTCTGACTTTTCTAGGGAATTTTTGCAACAGCGGTAAACTTTCTGTTTTCAAACAGCAACATGTATACTAGCAAAAAAAAGCATGGTAAAGGCTATACTTGATATTTTTATTGAAAATATAGATGCAAAACATTATTCTAAATAACATAAAGAAAATACTAACAAAATAAAATGACGCTCCAAGCAAAACACATATCATGTGATGAATAAAAATATAGCTCCAAGTAAAGTTACCGATGAATGAAGACGAAAGAGGGGATGCCTTCCGGGGCATCCCCAAGCTTAGGCTCTTTGTTGTCCTTGAATATTACCTTGGGGTGCCTTGGGCATACCCAAGCTTAGGCTCTTGCCACTCCTTATTCCATAGTCCATCGAATCCTTACCCAAAACTTGAAAACTTCACAACACAAAACTCAACAGAAAACTCGTAAGCTCCATTAGTATAATTAAATAAAACCACCACTTAGGTACTGTAATGAACTCATTATAAATTCATATTGGTGTAATATCTACTGCATTCCAAGTTATATATGGTTCATATCCTCCGATACTACTTATAGATTCATCAAAATAAGCAAACAACACATAGAAAACAGAATCTGTCAAAAACAAAATAGTCTGTACTAATCTATATCAAACGTATACTTATGGAACTCCAAAACTCCTAAAAAATTAGGAAGTCCTGAGAAATTTGTGTACCAAACCAGAGCAAAAAGATTCAGATCAAGATCACGTTTCTGTAAATTAACAAAACTAATTTACTGGGTGCAAAAGTTTCTGATTTTTAGCAAGATCAACACAACTATCACCGTAAGCTATCCTAAAGGTCTTACTTGGCACTTTATTGAAACAAAAGATATAAAACATGATTAATACAGTAGCATAATCATGTGAACACACAAAAACAGTAAGGATAAATATTGGGTTGTCTCCCAACAAGCGCTTTTCTTTAATGCCTTTCTAGCTAGGCATGATGATTTCAATGATGCTCACATAAAAGATAAGAATTGAAACATAAAGATAGCATCATGAAGAATATGACTAGCACATTTAAGCCTAACCCACTTCCTATGCATAGGGATTTTGTGATCAAATAACTTATGGGAACAATAATCAACTAGCATAGGAAGGTAAAACAAGCATAGCTTCAAGATTTTCAACACATAGGGAGGAAACTTGATATTATTGCAATTCCTACAAGCATATATTCCTCCCTCATAATAATTTTCAGTAGCATCATGAATGAATTCAACAATATAACCAGCACCTAAAGCATTCTTTTCATGATCTACAAGCATAGAAAATTTACTACTCTCCACATAAGCACAATTCTTCTCATTCGGAATAGTGGGAGTATCATAAGAGACTTGAACACTAAAAATTGTTTCCACATTAAAAGAGTAATGTTCAGAAAAAGTGTAATCATAGTAATGACAAGATTTATAAATATAATCATCACTAATTTTGATAGCATAAGTTTCATCACAATAATCATCATAAGTTGCAACTTCGTTCTCATCATAATCGATTGAAACCTCTCCCAAGATAGTGGAAACACTAAATAAAGTTGACACTCTTCCAAATCCACTTCCGTATTCATCACAATAAAATTCAACATCCTCCAAAATAGTGGGATCACTACTTCCTAAAGTTGACACTCTTCCAAAACCACTTTCATCAATATAATCATCATAGGTAAGAGGCATGCTATCATCTAACAACTTTGCGTATCAAAACTTGGGATGCTAAAAATATCATCTTCATTAAACATAGCATCCCCAAGCTTGGGACAAACATTAATTTCAGAAAATATATTCTCAAGTATTTCATCCTCATCAAACATAGCTTCTCCAAGCTTGGGCCTTTTCATATCAGAAGCATAATCACTCTCATCATTAATAGTATGGATAGCACCAATAGTATAGCAATTATCATCATCACAATGAGTAGTAGGAGCAACATCATTTGGGAGGGATACCTTTTTACCTTTGTTGCCCCTTCTTTTCCTTTTATTCTTCACATTATGTGTGGGTTCAACCTTATTCTTTGAGCTCCTTATAGATGAGATTGGTTGAATAGAAAGCTCCTCCTCGATACCTGATTCATCATATGAAAAAAATAGGAGGATATTGGGAAGTCTCTTCCCTTTCATTAGTATTCTCTTCAACTTCTATTTCCTTCCTTTTCTTTAGGTAATTGGCAATATAAGGATTTTCAATGCAATTCACCGCACAAAACATATAAATCTTTTCTAGATCAAAATCAAGAAATCTATCAAGATTAAATTTTGGAATACCCTCAGTTATACGTTTCATTTCTTCATACCCCAAAAGAAGACTAAGATCTTTATGATGCCCAAGGGTAATCAAGCTATCACAATTTTTGGACACAATTCAGTCATGAAACAATTTGCATTGGAGATTTAAATGACCATGTTCATTGCAAAGTTCACAAGGAGCACGAAAAATATTGAATCTTTCAGCACAATCATCAAGTCTTCCTTGCAACAATTTAGTTTCGAAATACTTATGCCTCTTGCAATATATATCTTCTCTATTTGGTGCGTTCATGCAAACATGGAGTCCACAAAAGTTGACATGCTCATAAGAGATATTTTCATCATGACTAGAGCAATCATCATTAGTACTATGGATATTCAAGGAGTTTATACTAACAACATTGCAATCATGCTCATCATTCAAAGATTCAGTACCAAGCATTTTAATGCATTCTTCTTCTAGCACTTGAGCACAATTTTCCTTTCCATCATATTCATGAAAGATATTAAAAAGACAAAGAGTATGAGACAAGCTTAACTCCATTTTTTTGTAGTTTTCTTTTATAAACTAAACTAGTGATAAAACAAGAAACAAAAAGATTCGATTGCAAGATCAAAAGATATACCTTCAAGCACTCACCTCCCCGGCAACGGCGCTAGAAAAGAGCTTGATGTCTACTACACAACCTTCTTCTTGTAGACGTTGTTGGGCCTGCAAGTGCACAGGTTTGTAGGACAGTAGCAAATTTCCCTCAAGTGGATGACCTAAGGTTTATCAATCCGTAGGAGGCGTAGGATGAAGATGGTCTCTCTCAAGTAACCCTGCAACCAAATAACAAAGAGTCTCTTGTGTCCCCAACACACCAAATACAATGGTAAATTGTATAGGTGCACTAGTACGGCGAAGAGATGGTGATACAAGTGCAATATGGATGGTAGAAATAGGTATTTGTAATCTGAAAATATAAAAACAGCAAGGTAACTAATGATAAAAGTGAGCGTAAACGGTATTGCAATGATAGGAAACAAGGCCTAGGGTTCATACTTTCACTAGTGCAAGTTCTCTCAACAATAATAACATAGATAGATCATATAACAATCCCTCAACATGCAACGAAGAGTCACTCCAATGCCACTAATAGCGGAGAACAAACATAGAGATTATGGTAGGGTACGAAACCACCTCAAAGTTATCCTTTTTGATCGATCTATTCAAGAGTTCGTAGTAAAATAACATAGAGCTATTCTTTCCGCTCTATCCATCATAGGGATCATACTAGAATAACATCTTAAGACACAAATCAACCAAAACCCTAATGTCACCTAGATACTCCATTGTCACCTCAAGTATCCGTGGGCATGATTATATGATATGCATCACACAATCTCAAATTCATCCAACCAACAAAAAGTACTTCAAAGAGTGCCCTAAAGTTTCTACCGGAGAGTCAAGAAAACGTGTGCCAACCCCTATGCATAGGTTCATGAGCGGAACCCGCAAGTTGGTCACCAAAACATACATCAAGTGGCACGTGATATCCCATTGTCACCACAGATAAACACGGCAAGACATACATCAAGTGTTCTCAAATCAAAGACTCAATCCGATAAGATAACTTCAAGAGGGAAACTCAATTCATCACAAGAAATTAGAGGGGGAGAAACATCATAAGATCCAACTATAATAGCAAAGCTCGCGATACATCAAGATCATGCCATAGAGAGAACACGAGAGAGATAGATCAAACACATAGCTACTGGTACATACCCTCAGCCCCGGGGGTGAACTACTCCCTCCTCGTCATGGATAGCGCCGGGATGATGAAGGCCACCGGTGAGGGATCCCCCCTTCGGCAGGGTGCCGGAGCGGGCTCCCGAGAGGGTTTTGATGGCTACAGAGGCTTGCAGCGGCGGAACTCCCGATCTATCTTCGTATTCAATGGTTTTAGGGTATATGGGAATATATAGGTGAAAGAAGTCGGTCGGGGGAGCCATGAGGGGCCCACGAGACAAGGGGACGCGCCCAGGGGGTGGGAGCACCCTCCTATCTCCTGGCCTCCTCGAAGCTTCCCTAGCTTGTACTCCAAGTCTCCCGGATCATGTTCGTTCCAAAAATCATGATGCCGAAGGTTTCATTCCGTTTGGACTGCGTTTGATATTCCTTTTCTTCGGAATACTGAAACAGGCAATAAAACAGCAATATGGGCTGGGCCTCCGGTTAATTGGTTAGTTCCAAAAGTAATATAAAAGTGTATAATAAAGCCCGTAATCATTCAAAAAAGATAATAAAATAGAATGAATGCTTCATAAATTATAGATACGTTGGAGACGTATCACTTACCTACGCAAAAGCCACAACGGTGATATGCCAATTGCTATTTACCCTTCATAAGGACCATTTTCATCGAATCTGATCCGACTAAAGTGGGAGAGACTGGCACCCGCTAGCCACCTTTATGCAACAAGTGCATGTCAGTCGGTGGAACAAGTCTCACGTAAGCGTACGTGTAAGGTCGGTCTGGGCCGCTTCATCCCACAATACAGCCAAAACAAGATAGGACTAGTAATGGTAAGCAAATTGAACAAACCAACGCCCACAACTACTTGTGTTGTACTCGTGCATAGAATCTACATAATAGACCTAGCTCATGATGCCATTGTTGGGGAACGTAGCAATAATTCAAAATTTTCTATGCATCACCAAGATCAATCTATGGAGATTCTAGCAACAAGAGAGGGAAGTGCATCTTCATACCCTTGAAGATCGTGATGCGGAAGCGTTACAAGAACGCGGTTGGTGGAGTCGTACACGCAGTGATTCAGATCGCGGTCGATTCCGATCTAAGCACCGAACGGACGGCGCCTCCGCATTCAACACACGTACAGTCCGGGGACGTCTCCTCCTTATTGATCCAGCAAGGGGAGAGGAGAAGTTGAGGGGAAAACTCCAGCAGCACGACGACATGGTGGTGATGGAGCTCGTGGTTCTCCGGCAGGGCTTCGCCAAGCACTACGGAGGAGGAGGAGGAGGAGGTGCTAAAGGAGGGAGGGGTTGCGCCAGTGGAAGGGTGCGGTTGCCCTCTCTCCTCCTCACTATATATAGGGGGGAAGGGGGTGGAGGAGGCGCCCCAGGGTTCCCTATGGGATGGGTGGCGACCACAGGGGAAACCCTAGATGGGTTTGGGCGCCCCCACCCCTAGGAAACTTGCCCCCCAAGTCGAGAGGGGCGGCTGCCCTAGAGGAGGCACCCCCACCTCTCCAGGTTACGTGAGAGGGGTTGGGAGGGGCGCACAGCCCCTTAGTGGGCTGGTGTGGCCCTTCCCCTTGGCCCATAAGGCCCCCCAATGCTTGTCGGGGCCTCCGAAACACCTTTCGGTCACGCTGGTCGTCACCCGGTACTCCCAGAACAATTCCGGACTCCCATACCCTTCGTCCAATATATCGATCTTCACCTCCATACCATTCCGGAGTTCCTTGTCACGTCCGGGATCTCATCCGGGACTCCGAACAACCTTCGGTAACCACATACTATTTCCCATAACAACTCTAGCATCACCGAACCTTAAGTGTGTAGACCCTACGGGTTCAGGAACCATGCAGACATGACCAAGACGTTCTCTGGCCAATAACCAACAGCGGGATCTGGATACCCATGTTGGCTCCCACATGTTCCATGATGATCTCATCGGATGAACCATGATGTCGGGGATTCAATCAATCCCGTATACAATTCCCTTTGTCAATCGGTATGTTACTTGCCCGAGATTCGATCGTCGGTATCCCAATACCTCGTTCAGTATCATTACCGGTAAGTCACTTTACTCGTTCCGTAATGCATGATCCCGTGACTAACTACTTAGTCACATTGAGCTCATTATGATGATGCATTACCGAGTGGGCCAGAGATACCTCTCCGTCATACGGAGTGACAAATCCCAGTCTTGATTCGTGCCAACCCAACAGACACTTTCGGAGATACATGTAGTGCACCTTTATAGACACCAGTTACGTTGTGACATTTGGTACACCCAAAGCATTCCTACGGTATCCGGGAGTTGCACAATCTCATGGTCTAAGGAAATGATACTTGACATTAGAAAAGCTTTAGCAAACGAACTACACGATCTTGTGCTACGCTTAGGATTGGGTCTTGTCCATCACATCATTCTCCTAACGATGTGATCCCGCTATCAATGACATCTAATGTCCATGGTCAGGAAACCATGACCATCTATTGATCAACGAGCTAGTCAACTAGAGGCTCACTAGGGACAAGTTGTGGTCTATGTATTTACACATGTATTACGGTTCCTAGTTAATACAATTATAGCATGAACAATAGACAATTATCATGAACAAGGAAATATAATAATAACCATTTTATTATTGCCTCTAGCTTCATTAATGTAATCATCATCTCTATCGTCGGGGTCAGAATCGGTGTCGTCGATGATGATGTAGTCCTCCGAACGAATGTCCTTGGAATGGTCGTCTTCTCCTCCTGGCGCGGGGTCTCCCATGAATACTCCTAGCTTCCTTGTCAGGTCGTCATTCTTCTCCACTAGTATTGTCATTTCCTCCTCATATCCGTCGCGTGTAGACTTGAGTTCCTCCTCTAGCTCCATGATCCTGGTCATCGCCTTCTTCAGATCTATCATGCTTGCGCACATCTGGTTCTCCTGGCAACGAATGTGCTGGTTTAACTCCTGGATCAAAGCTGCAATGGACCTGTCCATCCTGGTGCTGATCATCTCCCATTGCTCATCTCGACGCCCACATATCTGATAGATAGTGTCCTTAAGATCCTTGTGATAAACTTCTCCGATGCGTCCCATGGCGATGTGGGCTGCCATGCTCTTTCCTAGACTCTAGGTTGGTGCATCAAAGGAAAATTCTATGGGCGCAGTAACTGGCATCAATGTCCTTCCTGGAACTTGAACTCGAATCAGCCAACGCTCCTTGTTTGGTAAAGTGGCGATGTAGGTCCTAGTGATGCTTGGTATTCCGATGTTCAGATACCTAGTGACTTCCTTCAAGTGTCGCCCAAAAGGTGTGTCTTCATCCAGTTGTGTAAACTTGTTCCTTGAGTCTGCCATCCTATAGAGTGGAAAAGGGAGAGGAGTCAGAAATGAGTAGAGAAGAGTGACCTATGGTTTAACTTAGTTGTCGTGTCCTACAGTCAGCGTGTACTCTGATACCATCTTGTAGCGACCAGACCTCGAACGGTCAAGTCTCTCTGCATCAATGTCATCCCTGGATCGGTAATGTTGACATGCATAGTACTCGATGATTTATAACAAAGTCTCAATCACACACTTATTACATCGAATGTCTCAAAAGAGAACTTATTACAATAATATGTCTTAAGGCCATCTAAATAAGATAACAGCGGAAGGCTTGGAAGATAAAGTGAGTCCATCAACTCCAACGACATAGCTGAGTGAACGACAATGACCTAGCGCACCTTACTTGCGTCGGAAAAGTCTGCAATGTGATATGTTGCAGCCCGAAACGGGTCAACTCATGGAATATACTAGCAAAGTAACACAAAAGAGCAATGAACAGAATAAATGCTATCACTACATGCAAATGTGGCTGGTGTAAAGCTCTATGGTTAATAGTTTTGCATAAAGCCAATTTTTCCCTACAACAAAGGAATATATTTTATTTAACTATCATGGTGGTTGTTAAACATTGAGAAGGTTCCTCCAACTCAATCTCAATTAACAATATCAATTAACCCAATCAAATTAATTTAGAGCGATGAGATCAACATGATAATCCAAGAACCAGATATTCAAGATGTCCATAACCGAGGACACGGCTAACCATGATTAGTTTGTACACTCTGCAGAGGTTTGCGCACTTTTCCCCACAAGACTCGATCTCCTTCATTAGATTTCTCGCACTACATGGTGTTTGAGAAACGGATGACTGAGACACAGTCTTTCAGAAACATTAACTCTTTACTCTGGATGGACAATTACACCTACTTTCCCCGACATCTACTAGCCCATCACTGAAAGAGGTCATGCAACCTACTCAACTATGCTAGAGCCCATAATAGCTTGTGGCTGCACACAGAAGTTTCTAGCATGAATAATCTTATGATCCCTTTGAGCCTGGGTGGCAAACTGTAGGATGATCACACGGGTACTCTGGGATTTCCTAGGACAACACTGGATTCTCCAGGTGCTCGCAACCAATCCACCCAGATGTGTATTTAAGTAGCCACCTTAAGTTAACTATTAATTAACAATTCTCACACCTGTCATGGATACACTCAACCAATCCACGTCTACGAGCATAGCATAGCAACCTAAGCATAACGTAGAAGTAACTCCCAAAGGTTTGATAATAAAAGGGCAATAGGTTCAACCTCATCATCTACTTCCCAATACCCACATGTTATTCACATCCTAATCATGCAGTGTTTGAGGATTGGAACTAATGCATAAAAACTGGGTAATAAAAGGAATATGATCAAAGTGTTACTTGCCTTACTGATGATCTGCAAACCCTAGAGACTCGTAGTAGCACGCTTCGCACTCCGGGAATTCTATCACAACAAACAATACCATACATAAGCACTCCAGCGCAGAAGCATGGGTAAAACTCAAATAAGAAGATCAAAATAGAAAGTTCAACTGAAGAACTTCGATTTGCAAAAAGAATCAACTCAAACGGAGCCACGAAACTCGAGATACGAATGAAACAAGATCGTTCACTAATCTGGACTAAAGTCAAATTTTAGAGTACCAAAATCATGTTCAAGTTGGTTAACTAGAAAGAGGGCTTCGAGACAAAGATTTAGGCGTTGGTTTCATCTAATTTGGATAAACGAGTAAAAAGATATACTAGACTGAAGATCAAGGCAGAAATCGCGATCAAAATAATCACAGATAAAACCCTGGGAAATAAAATGAAACGAACAGACTAACGAACGAACGTTCACTGTCTAAACCTAACCGGCGAACAACGATCGTTAAAACGAACAAACGTCCGCTAAATAAATAAACCGGCGGAAAACCGAACCGATCTAATAAAAAAACGGATCTAGTGTTTTCTAAAAAATGACGATTTTCTATCGAAAAAAACACGGCGGTCGATGGCGGCGGCTCCCGGCGGGATTCCGGCGGGGTGGGGTGGCGTCGGCGGCGTGGGGCGGCGTCGCAGGGCAAGGGGCATCGGCGGCGCCGCGGCAGCAGCAGCGCGGGGCGACGGCGGGCGGCGATGGTGCGGCTGTGGCGGCAGGGCGATCTGGGGCAAGGGGGCGGCGGCGACGGTATTTAAGGGGGGCGGGGTGGCGGCTGGCTTGGGGAGGGGGCCGGCCTCGGGAGGCGTGCTCCTCCCGGACTCGAGCGGCGGCGGCTTTGCTCGGGACTCCGGTCCCAAGCCGGAGCGGGAGGCGGTGGTGCGCTGTGGGCCAGCTGGGCCGCTGGCCCAGTACGTTCCGCGGGCAGATTTTTTTTAAGATTATTTCGCCCGGACGGAAAAAATCCTAATAAATTATTTACAAAAAAACTAAAAATGCCAAAAATAATTTTCACCGTCTAAATAAAATATTTAGAACAAGGTGAACATTTTTCTGGCCTAAAAATGCAATTTTGAAAAAATGCATATTTTTCTAATTCAAATAAAATAGCAATAAAATCCAAATAAAACCATTTATTTGATTTTAACATTTTTCCTCCAATATTTCTTTTATTTTGGAGAAGTCATTTTATCTCCTCTCTTTTATTTTTATTTTGGAAATATTTTGGAAAGAAAAATAATTAAAATCAAAATGATCCTCTTTTCAAATTTGAGAAAATTCAAATATGAAAATAAACGAAATCCACAACTCTCTCCATGGGTCCTTGATTTGCTTAGAATATCTAGGATCAAACCAAAATGCAATTAAAATATGATATGCATATGATGACCTATGTATAACATTCCAAATTGAAAATTTGGGATGTTACAATTTTCCAAGAAACCGAGTTACTCAATCGATCTTGGAAACAAATTGTGCCAGAAATTGAATGGGGGTGGGCAAATCTTGATGGAAGCAATGGGAATAGTGGATATTAACCAATCTACACCCTAGGGCAGGGTTTGGGGAGGGGTGCCGTACCTTAAGGGGATAAGTGGAAGAAGGGAGCGGTGGTGTACCAGGTCGTCTTCTTCGGTCTCCGTAGATAGCCGTCGGCGACGGCGGCCTGGTGCCCACGATGGCCGTGACGATCGTGGCTGCCGCCGTCGCTTCTCTCTGTTTCTTTTTGAGATGCATTCCACTATTTTTTTAATGTCTCTCTTTGTTTCACGTATGAGAGAAAGAGGAGATGGAAAAAAGTCCAATCTATCAATTGTTTTTCTTAATGGGAGATCGTACATGAATGGGAGATCATACATGAACTCTGGTTTGTATGTTTTTTTTCTTACATGAGCGAGATAACTTATTAAGCGCAATGGTGGGTAATTTCTTACTTTTAATCCATTGGTTGTGCTCTCCTAATCAGTTCAAATTCATGGCTAGATGTTTCTAGTTATTGTGGGATTTTCTAAACTAATTATCTTTTTAATGGGAGATCGTACATGAACTCTAGTTTGTCTTTTTTTCTTCTTAAGCGAGATAACTTATTAAGGGCAATGGTGGATAATTTCTTACTTTTAATCCATTGGTTGTGCTTGCCTAATCAGTTGAAATTGATGGCTAGATGTTTCTAATTATTGTGGGATTTTCTAAACTAATTTTTTTTCTGGTTAGCTGGGAGATCGTACATGAACTCTGGTTTGTCTATTTTTTTCCTTACATGAGCGAGATAACTTATTAAGGGCAATGGTGGGTAATTTCTTACTTTTAATCCATTGGTTGTGCTCGCATAATCAGTTTAAATTGATGGCTAGATGTTTCTAATTATTGTGGGATTTTCTAAACTAATTATGTTTTTTCTGGTTAGCTTGTTAATCGCTTTTTATATATAATAGATATTGCACAGTGAAACAAATGTCCTATGTGTATAAGTAGTACTAGTATTTATCACGTAGAACATCATGAATTGCAACTCTGATTGCTGGTTAGGAACTGTCGTTTGATTTTAGTCTAATAGTTGTCATGCTTTATTTAATTTTATGTCTTCACCTTGCGATAGCATTTAAAACCAGCGGCGTTTTGATCGCATGCCATTTTTACCTGATTCAATGCGCTGAGTTAGAACACGTGGACCCCCAAACATGTAGGCCCACTGGCCTGTGCCCCAATGTCTAGACCCGTTAGCCTATCTGAGTATTTTATTCTCATCTAAGTATAAAGGTGTGATATAAAGGATTTTATATTTCTTTAGAGAGAGAGAGTACCTCTCTATCAAACATATGTTTATGTGTAACTAGTAACTCCTGCCTTTCCACTTCATTTCGCTAATATGCAGGACATCTAGCAACCAAGTCCATGTGCCATGCACCAAATTAGAGTGCACAACTGCATGGTAGACTCACCCCAGTCGTAGCATCATAGTAATGCCCAATGTGCCGTCAAATCACAAATCCCCATCTTTCCAGTAGTAGCAGTAAGCTGGACAGACGAAGCAGCAATATTTCACTCGACCTGAATCCCTTTCCCCCTCGTTTGCTTGTTCAGAGAAAACCACCTCTTGACGATTGCTTAGTGTTTTCTCATGGAGAACCAGGTATAAATTCTTTATCTAGCCTTGATAAATCCTAGTCCCGTGGTGATGCGGAGCATCCTATGATGATCCCCATGTACACTATGACTACTCCCCAAGCCCCAAGTATACATACGACGAGATCTCAAGCATATGCCGTTGGACACAAGCTGAACCCACTACTAAATGCTTCCCCTTTCCATTCATGTGAGAAATGGTTGCTACCTAATTCAAAGACACTAAATGTGCTTAGGTACCAAGAAGGCCCTCTCGGAGATGCTCGGAACGATGGACAAGGCCCCAAGTACATGGATGAAGGATCACGAAGAGAGGAACCGTTGAATGTCTATAGCGGGCGGACATCCGGCCCATGGCCCAGACATCTGGCGCTCAAAGACAACCGCAACAGTAGCAGTCCAGCCGCCTGGAAGATACAGGGCCCGGACATCCGGCCTTGGCCCGGACATACAACATGACACGAGCCGCCGGACACCCATCCCCGCCCAAAAAGGCGGCCCGTGGAGAAGATCCCCTAGTGGATTCAAGGCCCCTCTTGAGAGAAGATCCCCAAGTGGATTCAAGACCTCAACTCCTTCAAGGAATGGGATGATCTAGTGCCTTTGTTACCCTCTTGCATTGGATTTGGACCTTTGTATCCCTATGTGTATGTGGATTTAGCATATGTGTGACTGGATCTTGTCTATTTGAATTTTCTTCTTGTGATCTTCTCTTGATTTGCTCCTTTCCCCCTCCAAGTGTGAAAAGATCATGAACTTAGGGTTCCACTCTACATCATCATGATTCAGAGGCATGTTGATTCACAACTTGGAGTTCTTCCCCTCCACTTTCTAGCCCTAATTTTGTGTGTTTTTGCCCAACTTTCAAAATCCCAACAAAAATAGCCATACAATTTTTTGTGATTTGTTAGTTTGAAGATGATTTGTTGGATTTAGTCCATGGATTTTGAAAGCACAAGTGCTCCCTGGGTGATTTTGGTAATTAATGTCAACATATCTCTTGTTGGACTAACACTTTTGCCTAGTACGTTTCAGACAAGTTCAACAATGGAGTGGCATGGACTAAAGGATGTGGAACCCCTTCAAGATGCTAAGGACAAAGGATTGGCTCAAGCTTCAAGCACAAGACTCTACATTTTATATTTTAGTGATCCAAGATCACATTGAGTCTATAGGAAAAGCCAATACTATCAAGAGGGGATGAGGTGTTGCTTAATGGCTTACTTGCTCAAAGTGCTTAGTGATATGCTCCAAAGCCCTCAACTACTTTCTCACATCCACATATGACCTAAACCAAAAAGTCTAATTCGGCCCCACCGATTCTTTCTATCTCGTGCCACCGAGTTTAGATGTCTTAGCCACTGCCACAAACCCTAGGAAAATCGGTCTCACCGATAGGGATCTCGGTCTCACCGAGATGGGATTGTAATCTCTGTGTGTATTTCCATTACCAAAATCGGTCTCACTGAGTTTGAGTAATCGGTACTACCGAGATTACAATGCAAACTCTCTGTTCCTCTTCGTAACATTTTGGTCCAACCGAGATGAGCGCATCGGTCCTACCGAGTTTGCCTGACCAACTCTCTGGTTAGCTTATTACCAAAATTGGTCCCACCGAGTTTGTGTAATCGGTCTCACCGAGATTACGTTATGCCCTAACCCTAACCATATCGGTCCTACCAAGTTGCATGTCGGTCCCACCGAAAATCCTAACAGTCACTAGATTTGCTGAATCGGTCCGACCGAGTTTCTCAATTTGGTCCCACCGAGATTGGCAAGTTGTGTGTAACGGTTAGATTTTGTGTGGAGGCTATATATACCCCTTCACCCACTCTTCATTCGTAAAGAGAGCCGTCAGAACGAACCTACACTTCCAGCATACATTTTCTGAGAGAGAACCACCTACACTTGTGTTGAGACCAAGATATTCCATTCCTACCATATGAATCTTGATCTCTAGCCTTCCTCAAGTTGCTTTCCACTCAAATCTTCTTTCCACCAAATCCAAATCCTGTGAGAGAGAGTTGAGTGTTGGGTAGACTATCATTTGAAGCACAAGAGCAAGGAGTTCATCATCAACACACCATTTGTTACTTCTTGGAGAGTGGTGTCTCCTAGATTGGCTAGGTGTCACTTGGGAGCCTCCGACAAGATTGTGGAGTTGAACCAAGGAGTTTGTAAGGGCAAGGAGATCGCCTACTTCGTGAAGATCTACCGCTAGTGAGGCAAGTCCTTCGTGGGCGACGGCCATGGTGGAATAGAGAAGGTTGCTTCTTCGTGGACCCTTCGTGGGTGGACCCTCTGTGGACTCGCGCAACCATTACCCTTTGTGGGTTGAAGTCTCCATCAACGTGGATGTACGATAGCACCACCTATCGGAACCACGACAAAAACATCCGTGTCTCCAATTGCGTTTGAATCCTCCAATCCCATCCCTTTACATTCTTGCAAGTTGCATGCTTTACTTTCCGCTGCTCATATACTCTTTGCATGCTTGCTTGTTATGTATTGTAAGTGTTAAACTTGTGCCAAAACTCCACTTGAACTTAAAGAAGTTAAAAACTACAACTTTTGGTACTTAGTGTCTAATCACGCCCCCTCTAGACACCTCTTCTCGATCCTTTCAATTGGTATCAGAGCTTTGGTCTCCATTGCTTTGGTTTAAACACCATTGGAGGAAGATGGATGAGTCTACTATTGGGAGTCTTAGACATAGAGTTCCTATACTTGATGGAGAGTACTTTCATGAGTGGAAAAATGAGATGCTTGTGATTTTCAATGAATATCATTTGAAAAAGTACATTGCTAGCCCTTGTGCACCTCATGTTGATCCTATGCATCCTACCCTTGGTGAGTCGATTGACATGATTCGCAATCTTAGAACTGTTGAACTTATCACTAGAGGCTTGCCTAGAAACTTGATTGGATGTTTGCCTACTCTTAGGTGTGCCTACACCATATGGAAATTTCTTGAGGAATGTTTTCCAAATTATTCCTTGAAAAATCTAGATGAAATTCTCCATAAGTCTATTGCCTTGAGTAATATGAATTCCAGTGATCCTATGTTTGGTGATTGTCTATTTGAGCTTACAAACCTCATGCGTGCCAAAGGAGATGTTGGAATTATTAGTGATATTATTTCCGAAGCTATTAAAATTCATAAACAAGATCATTGTCCAACTCACTCTAATGAATCATCCTCTCTAGGATTTGATCCACCACATGACGATGTTGAACATGGATACTATGACAAGGATGATGATAGTGACTTTGATCTTGATGATGCAATGAGACACTTTGGTCTTATGGCAAATCTTCGGGGATATATGGCAGGAGGAAAGGAATGGGTTCTTGATAGTGGATGTACCGATCACATGACCGGAGATAAAGATGTGTTTTGTGAGCTTGCTGAAAACGATGGTCCTCGAAAGTATGTCACTTTTGGTGATAACTCAAAGGGTAAGGTGGTTGGCCTCGGTAAGGTGGCCATATCACATGATAGCTCCATACAAAATGTCATGCTCGTTGAATCTCTTGGCTACAACTTACTTTCAGTATCTAGACTTGCTGATTTCGGTTTCAATGTCCTATTTACTGAAGTAGATTGCCAAGTGTTTCGTAGAGATAATCATAAAATGGTCTTTACCGGTGTACGTAGAGGTGACCTATACATTGTTGATTTCACTAAAAAGGCTCAACCTAGAACTTGCTTTATTGCTAAATCCTCTAAAGGTTGGTTATGGCATATACGATTAGGTCATGTTGGCATGTGAAACCTTGACAAGCTTATTAAAGGAAATCATATCCTTGGCGTTAACAATGTCATATTTGATAAGGATAGACTTTGCAGCGCTTGTTAGGCAGGTAAACAGGTTGGAGGAAGGCATCCCGTGAAGAACATCATGACCACAAGGAGGCCACTTGAGCTACTTCACATGGATCTTTTCGGTCCCAACGCCTACAAAAGTCACGGTGGAAATTCTTTTGGTATAGTTATGGTTGATGATTTTTCAAGATTTACGTGGGTGTTCTTTCTCGACGATAAATCGCGGGTTCAAAAGACCTTCAAAAACTTTGCTAGGAAGGCCCAAAATCAATTTGAAGTGAAGATCAAGAAGGTTCGTAACGACAATGGAACGGAGTTCAAGAAAGCAAATGTGGATACCTTTCTTAACGAAGAAGGTATTTCACACGAGTTCTCGGCTACGTACACACCTCAACAAAATGGAGTTGTTGAGAGGAAGAACCGGACGCTCATCGAAATGGCGAGAACGATGCTTGATGAGTACAAGACGCCGAAGCACTTTTGGGTGGAAGTGGTTGAGACAGCTTGTCATGCAACAAATCACTTGTATCTTCACAAGCTACTCGGCAAGACGGCATATGAGCTCCTCGCCGGTAACAAACCCCAAGTTGGATACTTTCGAGTATTCGGCTCAAAGTGCTACATTCTTGATAAGCATCGTCGTTCTAAATTTGCTCCTAAGTCTCATGAAGGTTTTCTACTTGGTTATGGCTCAAACTCTCACACATACCGTTTCTACAACAATTTCACCCGAAAGGTTTCAGAAACGGTAGATGTGAAGTTCGATGAATCTAACGGCTCGCAAGTAGAGCAATTGCCAATTGATGTAGGAGACAAAGATCCCTCGGAAGCAATTCAAGACTTGTCTATTGGCAAGATTCGTCCAATGGAGGTGAAGAAGAGTACCTCGTCCGTCCAAGTGGAAGCTTCTATGATACGGAAGCATCCACAAGTGGGACATACCAAGATGAAGAAAATGAGGAAGTGCACCGAGATGAACGCCAACAACCTCCTTCTCCACCACGACAAGAGAACGACAATGTCAACAATGAAGAAGGCCAAGAAGAAGAACAAGATGAAGAAGATGTTCAACCAAGACCCAAGCAAAAGGTTTCACGAGTTCGAGCAAGAATTGCTAAAGACCATCCCGTCGAGAAAATCTACAATGATATCCAAACCGGGAGAATCACTCGCTCTAAAACTCGTTTAGCTAACTTTTGTGAACACTATTCATTCATCTCTAGCATTGAACCTATGAAGGTTGAAGAAGCATTGGAAGATCCGGATTGGATAAATGCTATGCATGAAGAGCTACGCAACTTTGAGAGAAATCAAGTTTGGACATTGGTTGAGAAGCTCGACAACAACCACAACATCATCGGTACCAAATGGGTGTTTCACAACAAGCAAGATGAAGATGGACAAGTTGTTCGCAACAAAGCACGTCTCGTCGCCCAAGGGTACACACAAGTCGAAGGTATGGACTATGGTGAGACTTATGCTCCCGTTGCTAGACTTGAGTCCATTCGCATCTTACTTGCATATGCTAATCTGAAGGAAATATGCCCTAGAGGCAATAATAAAGTTATTATTTATTTCCTCATATCATGATAAATGTTTATTATTCATGCTAGAATTGTATTAACCGGAAACATGATACATGTGTGAATACATAGACAAACTTAATGTCACTAGTATGCCTCTACTGACTAGCTCATTAATCAAAGATGGTTATGTTTCCTAACCATAGACATGTGTTGTCATTTGATTAACGGGATCACATCATTAGGAGAATGATGTGATTGACTTGACCCATTTCGTTAGCTTAGCATTTGATCGTTTAGTATGTTGCTATTGCTTTCTTCATGACTTATACAAAGTTCCTACAACTATGAGATTATGCAACTCCCGTTTACCGGAGGAACACTTTGTGTGCTACCAACGGTCACAACGTAATTGGGTGATTATAAAGGAGCTCTACAGGTGTCTCCAACGGTACATGTTGAGTTGGCGTATTTCGAGATTAGGTTTTGTCACTCCGATTGTCGGAGAGGTATCTTTGGGCCCTCTCGGTACTGCACATCACTATAAGCCTTGCAAGCAATGTGGCCAATGAGTTGGTTACGGAATGATGCATTACGTAACGAGTAAAGAGACTTGCCGATAACGAGATTGAACTAGGTATTGGATACCGACGATCGAATCTCGGGGAAGTAACATACCGATGACAAAGGGAACAAACCTATGTTGTTATGCGGTTTGACCAATAAAGATCTTCGTAGAATGTGTAGGAGCCAATATGAGCATCCAGGTTCCGCTATTGGTTATTGACCAGAAACAGTTCTAGGTCATGTCTACATAGTTCTCGAACCCGTAGGGTCCGCCCGCTTAACGTTACGATGACAGTTATATTCTGAGTTTATATGTTTTGATGAACCAAAGTTTGTTCAGAGTCTCGGATGTGATCACGGACATGACGAGGAGTCTCGAAATGGTCGAGACATAAAGATTGATATATTGGACGACTATATTCGGACACCGGAAGTGTTCCGGGTGATTTCGGAGAAAACCGGAGTGCCGGAGGGGTTACCGGAACCCCCCGGGGAGTATTGGGCCTTAGTGGGCCTGAGGGGAGAGAGAGGGCAGCATCCCAGGAGGTGGCGCGCCCCCTCCCATGAGGAGTCCGAATTGGACTAGGGGAGGGGGGCGGCCCCTCTTTCCATCTCCCTCTCCCTCTCTTTCCTTCCCCCTTCCCTCTTCCTAGTTGGACTAGGAAAGGGCAGTCCTACTCCTACTAGGAGGAGGACTCCCCCCCTCCTTGGCGCGCCCCAAGGGCCGGCCGTCCTCCCCCTTGCTCCTTTATATACGGGGGCAGGGGGCACCTCTAGACACAAGTTGATTTTCGTGATCGTTCCTTGGCCGTGTGCGGTGCCCCCCCACCATATTCCACCTCTGTCATATCGTTGCAGTGCTTAGGTAAAGCCCTGTGTCGGTAGAACATCATCATCATCACCACGCCATCGTGCTAACGGAATTCATCCCCGACACCCTGCTGGATCGGAGTCCGGGGATCGTCATCGAGCTGAACGTGTGCTGAACTCGGAGGTGCCATATGTTCGGTACTTGGATCGGTCGGATCGTGAAGATGTACGAATACATCAACCGCGTTGTTCTAATGCTTCCGCTTTCGGTCTACGAGGGTACATGGACAACACTCTCCCCTCTCGTTGCTATGCATCACCATGATCCTTGCGTGTGCGTAGGATTTTTTTTGAAATTACTACGTTCCCCATCATAATCACCATGACATCACCTTGTACCAAATGGACATTAAAAGTGCCTATCTAAATGGTGAAATAGAGGAGGAAGTTTATGTTATGCAACCTCCCGGCTTTGTTAATCCTAAGAAACCTGATCCTGTTTACAAACTTCACAAAGCATTTTATGGTCTTAAACAAGCTCCTAGAGCGTGGTATAAATGCTTGACCAAGTTCCTTATTGAAAAAGGCTTTGAAATTAGATTCTACTCTTTTTACTAAGAGGGTCAATGGAGAACTATTTGTATGCCAAATCTATGTAGATGATATTATATTTGGTTCTACTAACCCTCACTTTAGTGAAAAGTTTGGAAAGCTAATGTCGGAGAAGTTTGAGATGTCTATGATGAGTGAACTCAAATTCTTTCTTTGTTTGCAAATCAAGCAAACTAAGAAAGGTACCTTTATTTCTCAAACAAAGTACACCAAGGACTTATTCAAGAAGTTCAATATGCAAGAATGCAAAGGTATGACTACACCCATGCCTACTAATGGACATCTTGATTTGACCAAAGATGGTGAACCGGTCGATCAAAAGGTTTATCGCTCTATGATTGGTTCATTGTTATATCTATGTGCTTCACGTCTCGATATCATGCTAAGTGTGTGCATGTGTGCACTATATCAAGCTGCTCCTAAAGAATGTCATCTTAAGGTCGTGAAAAGGATAGTGAGATATTTAATCCATACACCAAACTTTGGCATTGGGTATCCAAAGAGGGCCTCTTTCGATATTGTTGGCTACTCCGACTCGGACTATGCCGGTGACAAGGTTGATAGAAAGTCCACTTCGGGTACTTGTAAATTTCTTAGTAGATCTCTTGTATCTTGGTCTTCCAAGAAACAAAACTCGGTATCCTTATCCATCGCCGAAGCGGAATACATTGCCGCTGGTTCATGTTGTGCTCAATTACTTTGGATGACCCAAACTCTTAAAGATTATGGGATATATGTGAAACATGTTCCATTACTTTGTGACAATGAAAGTGCTATCAAGATTGCTCACAATCCCGTGCAACACTCTCGAACTAAGCATATTGAAGTTCGTCAACATTTCATTCGAGATCATGTTGCCAAAGGGGACATTAATCTTAAGCATGTTCGCACCGAAAAGAAATTAGCGGATATATTCACTAAACCACTTGATGAGAAAGTGTTTTGCAGGTTAAGAGGTGAATTGAACATCATTGATGCCTCAAACTTGGAGTAGGAACTCAATTGGATACATGCAAGACATGAGCTTATGACTAATCCTTGATATTTCTCTTATGATGATAATCTTATGTCTTGGATATATTTTCACCTTGCATGTTATCTAACCCATGTAAGTACTTGGATGAATCTAAATCTATGAGATTGCAACTCACTCACATCTTGATCAATCTCTACATCACCAAGTCTCTACACAATGGTGGTTGAAGACAAGGAAGCATGAAACCACTCAAACATATCCTTTGACAAATTTATTATTGAACTTCATGATTGTCATTTTGGACATACAAGTGCTCTTCCTTGCAAAAACTAACCATGTAGGTAGATGAACTCAAATTCCAAGTGGTGCTCCCAACTCTTGATGAGCTACATCAACTTTGAGCAACCCACATAAGTTCAACTACATGATCACGATCAACACCACCACCCAAGGTATGTTATTCCATCTTAGAGAAGCTTTACTCCAAGTCATGAGTCAAAGCAACTCGACAAGATGTGAATACATCAATATGCTTAAACGAAAAATGGTAACCCCATTTTGAGCTTAAACGATGAGTATGACCTATGATCAAGTGATCTCACTTGACTCCTAAGTCAATATACTCTAACATAGGTGACTTTGTCGCCGACCATCTCTAGATGAAGTTTTCTTGTGTTCTTTTCTGTGCTCTTGCATTTATCTCATGCATATTTGTTTCCCCTTTTCATTCAAAAAAAACTTCATCTAGATTTCTTTTCTTTTCTTTTCTATTTGTTCTGCATTCCCTGGATCAAATTCATTGCAAATCCTTGTGAGATCTTACTTGTCTAGTGAGCTGAGGTGACAAGTGTTTTCTCTGTGATGAACTCGGTCACACCGGTCTCTGTTTTCGGTCCAACCGAATTATTTCGGTGCAACCGAACCATACCACTCGGTGCCACCGATTTCACTACAGGAAAGACATTTTGCCATTTATTCCGGCATTACTTTTGATCCAGCTCCACTCAATGAATCTTGTACTCTACAAGCATCACATTTACCTTAGTGCTTTGTGCTGTGACTCAAGGACCAACCCATTCACGACAAATTCCAGAAGACCCTTCGTGGAAATTGATGTCAAAGGGGGAGAGAGATCACATCAAAGCTTAATCATATCTCTAGGGGGAGAGAATACTCAAGGAGAGAGTAATCTTCAAGGATCCCAGATGCTTTGTGTTCAAGAGGAGAGATGCCACATGTCTTCTTGAGGGGAAAGACATGTTCATATGTGCTTATTTGCATCAGCTCTGTTCATTTGTCTCTTTGAGCTCTGATTTTCTGTTCCCTATCTTCTCCCAGTATCCCATGCTAGATTCAGGGGGAGAAAGACTTCTAAGGGGAAGAAATCCTTTAAATTCATTGCACATCTTTACCTTTGGGGACATGTCTATATCAAATGTGGCACTCAGTACTCACTCTCTACATGTCATCCCAGTCTTGGTACTCTTGTGGTTTCTTTCTATTTGCTCTGGCCAGTAGGTGAATCTGTGTTATCTAACCTTATTTTCACAGGTTCATTCCATCCTAAGCCAACTCAAGACCACAAGGTAAGTATATGCATCACAATCATGTGTATGACGAATTCTTGTTGATGTACATATTGTTTGCAAGAAGGACTCATGAGCATGAAGGTACATTTCCCACATTCACATATTTTGCTCTGATGCATATAGCCAAGATACATGTAACACATTGCCTACTCTGTCATGGTTATGCTCTCACATGCTTCTATATTCCATATTCACATGATTGCATACATGTAGGGGGAGCCTATGCATGTTACATGTCTTTCCAAAGCTTTACTTGCTATTCTCTATATCCTTATCTAAAGCTTTGATGTATGTTGTCATCAATTACCAAAAAGGGGGAGATTGAAAGCACAAGTGCTCCCTGGGTGATTTTGGTAATTAATGTCAACATTTCTCTTGTTGGACTAACACTTTTACCTAGTATGTTTCAGACAAGTTCAACAATGGAGTGGCATGGACTAAAGATGTGGAACCCCTTCAAGATGCTAAGGACAAAGGATTGGCTCAAGCTTCAAGCACAAGACTCTACATTTTATATTTTAGTGATCCAAGGTCACATTGAGTCTATAGGAAAAGTCAATACTATCAAGAGGGGATGAGGTGTTGCTTAATGGCTTACTTGCTCAAAGTGCTTAGTGATATGCTCCAAAACCCTCAACTACTTTCTCACATCCACATATGACCTAAACCAAAAAGTCTAACTCGGCCCCACCGATTCTTTCTATCCGGCGCCACCGAGTTCAGATGTCTTAGCCACTGCCACAAACCCTAGGAAAATCGGTCTCACCGATAGGGATCTCGGTCTCACCTAGATGGGATTGTAATCTCTGTGTGTATTTCCATTACCAAAATCGGTCTCACCGAGTTTGAGTAATCGGAACTACCGAGATTACAATGCAAACTCTATGTTCCTCTTCGTAACATTTTGGTCCAACCAAGATGAGCGAATCGGTCCTATCGAGTTTGCCTGACCAACTCTTTGGTTATCTTATTACCAAAATCGGTCCCACCGTGTTTGTGTAATCGGTCTCACCGAGATTACGTTGTGCCCTAACCCTAACCATATCGGTCCTACCGAGTTGCATGTCGGTCCCACCGAAAATCCTAACGGTCACTAGATTTGCTAAATCTGTCCGACCGAGTTTCTCAATTCGGTCCCACCGAGATTGGCAAGTTGTGTGTAACGGTTAGATTTTGTGTGGAGGCTATATATACCCCTCAACCCACTCTTTATTCGTAAAGAGAGCCATGAGAACGAACCTACACTTCCAGCATACATTTTTGAGAGAGAACCACCTACACTTGTGTTGAGACCAAGATATTCCATTCCTACCATATGAATCTTGATCTCTAACCTTCCCCAAGTTGCTTTCCACTCAAATCTTCTTTCCACCAAATCCAAATCCTGAGAGAGAGAGAGAGTTGAGTGTTGGGGAGACTATCATTTGAAGCACAAGAGCAAGGAGTTCATCATCAACACACCATTTGTTACTTCTTGGGGAGTGGTGTCTCCTAGATTGGCTAGGTGTCACTTGGGAGCCTCCGACAAGATTGTGGAGTTGAACCAAGGAGTTTGTAAGGGCAAGCAGATCGCCTACTTCGTGAAGATCTACCGCTAGTGAGGCAAGTCCTTCGTGGGCGACAGCCATGGTGGGATAGACAAGGTTGCTTCTTCGTGGACCCTTCGTGGGTGGAGCCCTCCGTGGACTCGCGCAACCGTTACCCTTCGTGGGTTGAAGTCTCCATCAACATGGATGTACGATAGCACCACATATCGGAACCACGACAAAAACATCTGTGTCTCCAATTGCGTTTGAATCCTCCAATCCCATCCCTTTACATTCTTGCAAGTTGCATGCTTTACTTTCCGCTGCTCATATACTCTTTGCATGCTTGCTTGCTATGTATTGTAAGTGTTAAACTTGTGCCAAAACTCCACTTGAACTTAAAGAAGTTAAAAATTGCAACTTTTGGTACTCAGTGTCTAATCACCCCCACTCTAGACACCTCTTCTCGATCCTTTCAGATTTGCTGTGTTACTAGTGGATCTAGCTTCCCTCCAATTTTCCGCACATTCCATCCATGAAAACTTCTTAATGTTGACCTTGGAATAACGAAATTCCTCCCCAAATCGTGATTTGGAATTTGTTGGGCCAGACATCCGGTTGCTGGAGCACAAAAACGTGCAGGTTTCTGAACAGAGGACCCCAGAAATCTAGCCTACCCCCCGGACATCAAGCCCGTGGAGTTTCAGCCTTCCGTGTTTCACCGTTTTGTCCATAACCAATTCATCCGGAGTCCGATTTTGACGTTCTTTAGCTCGTTTTGAAGCTATTGACATCCCCCATCACATAAACATACCACCACCATTATCTAACTCCATAATTTTTTTGAAACTTTGGCATCTTTGCCTCGGGCTTTCACCATATCGTCTGCAATACCACCATAGCCTTCCGCAACCTAACCCATTTTGTTTCCCATTGCATTTGAGGTTGTTTGAGTTGTGGTTTGTGTCTTCTAAGGTGTTTCAGCTACTTTGGGATGGTGACTTCAACTCCGACTCTTCATTGCCAACTCTGTAACCATCACCGCATTCCACTACCACCATTTGACATTTTCCTTTTGAGATTTTGAGCTCGCGTTTTTCCGTTTCCTAAGGTGTTTTGGCTAATTAGGAACGGTTCGTGATAAGCACATTTCATATATATAATTTGACACCCAAATATAACATCTGTTGTGATCTGAAAATCAATTCTTGCTAAGAATTACTGCATATTTTAATGAGAATCATATAAAGGATTCATTTACTTGTCACTTGTTTCTTTTGCAGAAAAGTGCGCAAAGGCACTATAATCGTCAAGATTCCGACTATATGGCTAACCAGAAGAGAGAAGGGCATGAAAGAAATACGTAAAGGACTTCAGTGAGAAGAAAAGAAGTATCCATGGGAGCAAACTAAAAGAAGAATGGGATATTCGTGGGAAGAAAGGAATAGAAGAGGAGGGGCAAATCATAAAAGTGGCAGATCAGATGGGGATAAAAAATCCCTAGACGCATCCACATTCCCAAATCGGGCCTGGCTATACATCTCTCTCTCCCTCACCCCTCCTCCAACTCCGACCGCCGCCACGGCCAGCTCGGCGTGGCGGTGCACCTGCTGCTCCTCCACTCAGCCACGAGCACCATCCGCCGCACCATCCATCCATCTCAGCCACGCCGCGCCATCCATCCACCACTGCACCATTGCCACAACTCGCGCGCCTGACAGACAAGGGAATCGACACGTCTGATCCCCCATGCGACCAACACCTCATGCCCCTGCTGCTCTTCCCTTCTCCACGCTCCTGCCTCTGCTCCTCTTATCTTCTCCTGCCGCTGCTCTCTTCTCCCCTCGCCTCAAACTGCTGCTGCTCTCTTCTCTCCAACCCTCCTACTGCTTGCTGATGTTTTTTTACCCACCTACTGCTGCTCTTCTTCTTCACAATCTGAACCTCAACTTCCTGCTGCGTCCCACCTCTTGCGCCCCTGCTACTCCTTCTTGCTACCCCTCTGCTGATGCCCTCAACCTCCTGCGGCTATCTCTCTTTCTCCTTCTCTTCTCTGAATTTTCTTTTATTTGAGACGTGTAGTGCATGTAATATTCAGATTTGATTAGATCTTGCAACCTGACAGTTGTTCAGCTTCATACTTATAAATATTGTATCACAGATTGTGTGTTCTCACTAGTTGAAGTGTTCTTGCTGTGTATTTGTGGTCTATCTGTCACCATATATGTATCCAACCTTGGGAACTTGTTTCATTTTGTAGTCTGTGTTAACTCAAGTATGTGTGATATATACACATATGTGTGTGCCTGTGATATAATACGTTTATGTTCTGTCCTGCAACCTTGTTTTTTTCCTGCTAAAAAATGTTAGATAGTTATATATATATGATCAGGTCTTCTTAATTCCCTAGCCGTTTGACGATTACTTGTGTTAGCATTTTATTTCTCGAGTTTAATGAAAATGCCAAAAAGATATTGAGATAATCTGAACCTTCCATTGCTACTTTGTCATTTTCTTTGTCGTCAACTTTGGTTAGTTTAGGCCTATATTTCCTTGCAATCATCATCTAAATTCTGTCACCTAACTTTAACCGAGCATTGTTGCCGTCGCCTAGTCCCTGTGGAGAACACGACACTCGCAGTTTGGGTGAAATATCCCGTTGTACTTATAACTGATTAGTTCGACATCAAGAACACCTCCACTCATCATCGACATGGACTCGACATCGACAATGACCACTTCATCATTTTGACACCCCAATCGTAAGCAAGAACGGTAACCTCGATGACATCATTGTACATTCTCCTTGACATAGTATTGTTAAACCCGAACCATCTTTGTGTTACTTTCCTTTCGAGACTAGCCATTGAGTATTGTCAGGCAACGCTACTTGTGCACTTTAGTGATCATTGACCTGCATCTTCCATTGTGTGCATACATCATTGTATCATCTCTTGTGTTATCAATTGTTCCCGCATATACATCAGTGCTACTTTAGTTTGAAAATTTCGCATAAGTGGTCATAACAAAACTTTTTAAGCAAAGGGAAAACAAAGAGCTTGTAAGCAATAGCCATAGCATCATGCCACATTGCATATCATATAACATCATTAATCATCTTGGATCATTGTGTGCGTAACACCGGGAACCATACATACATAGCATACTTGGGATAGAAGTCGTTACGTTTTGTTTCTCATAGGTTTTGTTCACAAGTGTTGTATCTCTCCTATTGAGCAATCATGCTAGCGTCTCTCTACAGTCGTGCACACGAGCATTTTCCATGGAATCCACATTTTGAGATCATTTCTTGGTTGCACGACCTCACTGATCTATCCGTGTGTGTGTTTCCATGTGCCATTCATTGTTATTGGTCAACTTGTTTCACTTGTGAATTTGTGAATCTATTTCAACATTATAGACTCTTGCTAAAAATTACATCAAATTTGTGTGCCACTATCCTCACCGAGCTACTCCATAAGCCTTACTTGTGTAGGTGTGAGAATTGACAAGATACAGTACCAATTGTGCTACTTCCATAATACCATATTGTGTGATCATTGATCCATCTTCAACATTGAAAAAGGTACATTTGGTCTAGTTCTTCCCTTTCTTCCACTCACATTTTCTCGAGTCTTGTGATGGATAGGCAAAGCACATCATCTCCGGTTTTAAACGACAATGACAAATGCAAGGTGCACAATCTTCCTTGCGAGAGCACATCGAGAACCTTGCCATCGACATCTATCACACTGAAGCAAGGGAAAGGGACTACATTGACACCAAGTTGGACGAGCTAAAGGATCAACTACGAGTCATGTTCGTCAACTACAAGTCTTCTTCCCCTTCGTCTTCTTCAAGGCGACGACGAGCAAATTGATCATCTTCAGAGCGTCCATGTGATACAAGCGCAATTCATTCACGTTCTCATCTTCGTGGCGACCACCATCGTGTTCGTCACTCACATCAACATGAAGGGCAAGTCAACTACAAGAAACATGTGCACGACGATGATGAGCCCCATCGACTACAAGTTCAAGAACGACAACGACACCATCAAGGTAAAGAAGCTCGACACACACAAACCTACCAGTCCCAACAAGCTCTACATCAAGCTACGACAAATCTTCATGAGCACAAGAGAAGACCACGTGACGAGCACCACCAAGAGGAAGCTACGGCTACCACCGCCACTTCGGCATCTTTGCCAAGTGTTATCCAGGCATCTTCGCCTTTGGACGTATGACATCTTCACCTAGTTCCCACAAGTACGCCTACGCTGATATCATCAAGTCCAAGGTGACCACCTACAAGCGACGGTGACACTTCCATCTTTGGAAGCCCCTTTAGGAAAATGGTCGAGCATGGGAAATTCCCTTCGGTCATGGAGACGAGCTACGAGGTGCCACATCATATGGTCCTCATACAAGATGACGACAAGACGGTCAAACAAAGGCCATCCCCTTCGACCACGACGACAATCATGAACCTCTTCGACAACATGAAGAAGGTGCCCCAATGGGGCTCCTACTCCGAGTCAAGCTACAAGACCACACATGAGACATTCTCTTTGGTATTGGAGGAACGTGATGATTTGCCACATCCTATGGCATTCATCTTTTGAGGTGTTACGGATGAGGAGGTTGAGCATGGAACTATCCCAACCAAGGCGGTGATCGGATTTGAGCATGGAGACATTTGCACCTACATCTCTCCGACATCCATATTAAAGGAAATATGCCCTAGATGCAATAATAAAGTTATTATTTTACATTCCTTATTCATGATAAATGTTTATTATTCATGCTAGAATTGTATTAACCGGAAACTTGATACATGTGTGAATACATAGACAAAACACCATGTCCCTAGTATGCCTCTACTTGACTAGCTCATTAATCAAAGATGGTTAAGTTTCCTAGCCATGGAAATGTGTTGTCATTTGGTGAACATGTCACATCATTAGGAGAATGATGCGATGGACAAGACCCATCTGTTAGATTAGCATAATGATCGTCAGTTTTATTGCTACTGCTTTCTCCATGTCAAATACATATTCCTCCGACTATGAGATTATGCAACTCCCGAACACCGGAGAAATGCCTTGTGTGCTATCAAATGTCACAACGTACTAGGTGAGTATAAAGATGCTCTACAGGTATCTCCGAAGTTGTTTGTTGGGTCGGCATAGATCGAGATTAGGATTTGTCACTCTGAGTATCAGAGAGGTATCTCTGGGCCCTCTCGGTAATGCACATCATATGAAGCCTTGCAAGCAATGTGACTAATGGGTTAGTTGCGGGATGGTGCATTACGGAACGAGTAAAGAGACTTGCCTGTAATGAGATTGAACTAGGTATGAAGATACCGATGATCGAATCTCGGGCAAGTAACATACTGATGACAAAGGAAATAACATATGTTGACATAGCGGTTCGACCGATAAAGATCTTTGTAGAATATGTGGGAACCAATATGAGCATCCAGGTTCCGCTATTGGTTGTTGACCGGAGAGGTGTCTCGGTCATGTCTACATAGTTCTCGAACCCGTAGGGTCTGCACGCTTAACGTCCGATGATGATATGTATTATATGAATTATGTGTTTTGGTGACCGAAGGTTGTCAGAGTCCCGGATGAGATCACGGACATGACGAGGATTCTCGAAATGATCGAGAGGTAAAGATTGATATATTGGAAGGTAATATTCGAACATCGGAAGTGTTCCGGAATATATCAGGTACATATCGTAGTACTGGGGGGGTTACCGGAACCCCCCGGGGGAAGATATGGGCCATAGGAGGGAGGCACACCAGCCCACAAAGGGGTGGCGCGCCCCCACCAGGGAGGAGTCCGAATTGGACAAGGGGAGGGGCGAGGCCCCCCTTTCCTTCTCCCCGTCTTTCTCCTTCCCCCTTTCCCCCTCCGGTAAAAGGAAGGGGGGAGAATCCTACTAGGACCCCAAAGTAGGACTCCTCCTACTTGGGGCGCGCCTAGGGCCGGCCTCCTCTCCCTCCGTCCTTTATATACGGGGGGCGCCCCTAGAACACACATCAATTGTTCCAAGCCGTGTGTGGTGCCCCCCCCTCCACTTCACGCCTCCAGTCATATTCTCGCGGTGCTTAGGAGAAGCCCTACACTGATCACATCACCATCACCGTCACCACACCGTCGTGCTGATGGAACTCATCTACTTCCTCGACCCTCTGCTGGATCAAGAGCTCGATGGATGTCATAGCACTGAACGTGTGCAAAACTCGGAGGTGTCGTACGTTCGGTACTCGATCGGTCGGAACGAGAAGACGTTTGACTACATCAACCGCGTTAAGCAAACGCTTCCGCTTTCGGTCTACGAGGGTACGTGGACACACTCTTCCCCTCTCGTTGCTATGCATCTCCTAGATAGATCTTGTGCGAGCGTAGGAATTTTTTTGAAATTCCATGCTACGTTTCCCAAAAGTGGCATCCGAGCCAGGTCTATGCGTAGATGATATGCATGAGTAGAACACAAAGAGTTGTGGGAGGTGATCGTCATACTGCTTACCACCAATGTCTTATTTTGATGAGGACATGACTACTATGGATATGACCAAAATATTGCATACATGTGTATTTGTGAGGTGATTTCTAATGCAAACTATGCAATAATTTATTTATGTCATCCAGGACAAAAATACTTCACAAACTTTTATGTCATTTCCAATTGCAGGTGTATGGTAGATTTGTACAATCCACATATGAAGATAAGGGGAAAAGAGATGTTTAAGTGCTGTTTAAAAAGTCCTCTCACGTCACTTTTGGGCCATGAGAAGATAGAGTCCAAGTCTCTCACGTTCTGGATTTAGATTCGGACTACACAGACACACCTGATTCAAAACGCCAAGAACTCTTTCATACGGACTCCAAATTGGGTGATTATTTTTTTGTTGGAAAGTAGATTTCGTGCTCTTTCCAACCCAATTGGAATCACCTTAAAATCCATCCGGAGCGTTGAGTTATCAACGAAACAATCTAACGCTGCAGCAGAACCCGAGTCAAATTACAAGTCCAAAGGTGTTGCATCACCTCCACTTGGGCCCATGAGCCTTGTACGATCTAGGGTTAGTTTTGGGCTGCCTTGGGACGTCCTCCCACCTCCTTGGCCGCCACCCGTTGCTTCTATATAAGTAGATCCATCTAGTAGCTTTTCCCTTGGGATTTGTTTAGTTAAAAGTTAGCCATTGCAACTTCGTGTACTTCGTTTGTGTCCAACGACCAGACCAAGACCGCTTACGGATCCCCACCTTTATCAATACTTCATATATACTCGCAATATTCAGATTGCTTTTATCATATTCTTGCTTGTTCTTCGATTGCTTGCAGGAATAGACCTTCGTGGTCAGGTTGATTGTGCTCCGGCGTGGTCAATAACCTCTCGAAGTTGGTTTAGCGATTGCTAAGGCGCAACATCGTGCACATTTATAGTCTGATCGTCAAAGTCCCGGAGTAGAAGAGAGTTCAGAGTCCCGGAGTAAAGATCGAGGAGTAAAAGATCCTAATACCACCCAATGGCGACGTGGGCCCATGGGCCGCACAGCCATGTTAGTAAAACTGTTTTCATCGACTAGACTCAACTTCGGCCAAGGAGTGTGGAAGGGGGATTCCAACAGGCAGTCGGCTCTGATACCAACTTGTGACGCCCCCGATTCAATCGTACACTAATTATACACACAAACGTGTACGATCAAAATCAGGGACTCACGGGAAGATATCACAACACAACTCTAAAACATAAAATAAGTCATACAAGCATCATAATTCAAGCCAGGGGCCTCGAGGGCTTGAATACAAGTGCTCAATCATAGACGAGTCAGCGGAAGCAACAATATCTGAGTACAGACATAAGTTAAACAAGTTTACCTTAAGAAGGCTAGCACAAACTGGGATACAGATCGAAAGAGGCACAGGCCTCCTACCTGGGATCCTCCTAACTACTCATGGTCGTCGTCAGCGGCCTGCACGTAGTAGTAGGCACCTCCAGAGTAGTAGTCGTCGTCGATGGTGGCGTCTGGATCTTGGGCTCCAACGTCTGGTTGCGGCATCCGAGAAGAAGAGGAAAACGGGTGAAAAGAGGGAGCAAAGCAACCGTGAGTACTCATCCAAAGTACTCGCAAGCAAGGATCTACACTACATATGCATGGGTATATGTGTAAAAGGGCCATATCGGTGGACTGAACTGCAGAATGCCAGAATAAGAGGGGGATAGCTAATCATGTCAAAGACTACGCTTCTGGCAGCCTCCGTCTTGCAGCATGTAGAAGAGAGTAGATTGAAGTCCTCCAAGTAGCATCGCATAGCATAATCCTACCCGACGATCCTCCCCTCGTCGCCCTGTGGAAAAGCGATCACCGGGTTGTCTGTGGAACTTATCTGGGTGTGTTTTATTAAGTATCCAGTTCGAGTTGTTATAAGGTCAAGGTACAACTCCGGGTCGTCCTTTTACCGAGGGACACGGCTATTCGAATAGATAAACTTCCCTGCAGGGGTGCACCACATAACCCAACACGCTCGATCCCATTTGGCCGGACACACTTTCCTGGGTCATGCCCGGCCTCGGAAGATCAACACGTCGCAGCCCCACCTAGGCACAACAGAGAGGTCAGCACGCCGGTCTAAATCCTATGCGCGCAGGGGTCTGGGCCCATCGCCCATTGCACACCTGCATGTTGCGAGGACGGCCAGAAGCAGACCTAGCCCCCTAATACAAGAGCAGGCGTTCCAGTCCAATCCGGCACGCGCCGCTCCGTCGCTGACGTCAAGAAGGCTTCGGCTGATACCACGACATCGAGTGCCCATATCTTTCCCACGTAGTTGGTTAGTGCGTATAGACCAAATGGCCAGACTCAGATCAAATACCAAGATCTCGTTAAGAGTGTTAATTGATGTAACCGCGGACACCGACCAGGGCCAGGCCCACCTCTCACCTAGGCGGTCTCAGCCTGCCCTGTCGCTCCGCCACAAAGATCCACACAAAGGGCCGTCGGGACAAAGGTCCTTTCAGCTCCCAATCCGTGAATCACTCGCGGGCACTCAACGAGCTGACCCGACTTTAGTTACCATCTGTATAGTATGTATATATGTTTAGTATATACCCGTGACCACCTCCCGAGTGATCACGGCCCAATAGTATAGCAAGGCAGACTGACAAGAATGTATGGCCAACGAAGATAAACTAGCATCATATACTAAGCATTTAGGATTGCGGGTAAGGTATCAATGATTGTAGCAACAATGACAAGCTATGGAACAGAATAGGAGTAACCGAACAGTAACATGCTACACTACTCTAATGCAAGCAGTATAGAGAGGAATAGGCGATATCTGGTTATCAAGGGGGGGGCTTGCCTGGTTGCTCGAGCAAGGAGGGTCGTCAACACCATAGTCGATCGGGGTACCAGCAGCAGCGTCAGTCTCGTAGTCTATCGGAGAGAAGAGGGGGAAGAAACAATCAATACAATGCAAACAAATGCATGATGATGCATGACATGACAAAGTGTGATGCTAAGTGTGCCCAATCGCGGTAGTAGGTGATACCGGCGAAGGGGGGAAACATCCGGGAAAGTATTCCCGGTGTTTCGCGTTTTCAGACAGAGGAACCATAGGAGGAAAGTTGCGAGTTCGATAGGTTAGGGATGTGTGACGGACAAACGGGCTGCGCATCCGGATTCGTCTCGTCGTTCTGAGCAACTTTCTTGTTGATAGAGGCAAAGATGTCCCGTCTTTCGATGAGATGATGGATATGGCTTAGGTAGAAATCGACTTTGACGATCCGACTATGAATGTGCGAGGACGTCGCGCCTTAACAATCGCTAAACCAACTCCGAGAGGTTATTGACCACGCCGGAGCACGATCAACCTAACCACGAGGGTCTGTTTCCTGCGAGCAAACGAAGAACAAGCAAGAAACTGAGTTTGCAATCTGGATATTGCGAATATAAGATGAAAGCTTTATTGATCAAGGTGGGGTTCTAAAACGTCTTTGTCTGGTCGTTGAACACAAACGAAGTACGCGAAGTTGCAGCTATGGCGAACTTTAATCTAAACAAAACCCAAATGAAAAGCTACTAGATGGATCTACTTATATAGGAGCAAGGGGTGGCGGCCTAGGAGGTGGGAGGACGTCCCAAGGCAGCCTAAAACTAACCCTAGGTCGTACAAGGCCAATGGGCCCAAGTGGAGGTGATGCAACACCTTTGAACTTGTTGTTTGACTCGGATTCTGCTGCAGTGTCTGATTGTTTCGTCGATATCTCAACGCTCCGGACGAATTTGAAGGTGAATCCAATTGGGCTGGAAAGAGCACAAAATCTAGAATCCAACAAAAAAAGAATCACCCAATTCGGAGTCCGTATGAAAAAGTTGTTGGCGTTTTGAGTCAGGTATGTCTGTGCAGTCCGAATCTAAATCCAGAACGTGAGAGACTTGGACTCTATCTTCTCTTGGCCCAAAAGTGACGTGAGAGGACTTTTTGAACAGCACTTAAACATCTCTTTCTCCCTTATCTTCATATGTGAATTGTACAAATATCCCATACACCTGCAATTAGACAAAACACAAAAGTGTGTGAAGTATTTTTGTTCTGGATAACATAAATATATTATTGAATAGTTTGCACTAGAAATCACCTGATAAATATGCATGTATGCAATATTTTTAGTCGTATCCAAGGTAGTCATGTCCTCATCATCCTCCCCTTTTTGAAAACAAAGCCGTCCTCGGCGTTGCTTAATCTGAAATGTGGCTAACAAAAGAGACAAGGTATACATGTTGTATATGTATATGTCATCCATTTTTAGTTCCCTTGATTTTTGCACACATGACACATGTATACAGGAGTAACTTTCATAGATCATAAAATATAAAGCCAAAATATTATCATAAGTAGAAGGCATGAAAATATTGTAACTCGGTTTGCACATATAAGTGAAGCTCTTATTCCTATCAAAAGATTGACAATATTCATCATTAAACCATCCCAACATTGGTGAATAAACCTTACTTGCATCAAATTTATATGCTACAACATGCTTAAATAAGCAAACATGCAGTAAGTCATTGGACACAGAATCATCACAAAGATTAGAGGTCATATCAAAATGATTAAACATTGGTTCTTTTGCATCAATAGTTAATTCAATGGGTGCACTCAAAATTGTTGGTATTTCAGTTGTTTGATCACATAATGCATTCATGATAGTAACATGATTCTCTAAAATAGGTGGCGTGCTCAAATCAACAGGTAACTCAACACATGATGTTTTTAAGTTAATTAGGGACGCATCATTCTCATGTGAAGTTATATCATCAATACATTTACTGTTACCTTGTCGCAAAGACGTAGCTGATGTCGGTATGGACAATGACAATGTACCATACACTTGAGATGATGTCGCACTCACGATCTGAGGTGTGGCTGCTCTAGTAGGTGCAATGGTGGAGGAATCAACCGATGGTAGTGAGCATGAGTTGGAATAGTAGTTGTTGTAGTCACCCAATGCATCCTCCTGTAACTGTCTCTCAAAGGTACAAGCACGAACATACATACCAATAATGCAACGAGGAATATACCTAAATCTTGCATGAATATCATGGTTTAAACCACTAAAAAATTTATTCATTGTATCATCCTCAGATTCTTCTATGTCACAATGATGCATATAAGATTTGAACTCTTGGTAGTAAGCATGAACAGTGTTATTGCCTTGTTTAAATTGTTCAAATTTGCGAAGCGATTCACGAGGATAGTAAGGAGGGAAAAATTGTTGTCTCATTACATGTTTCAAATCTTTCCAAGTTGTGGGTTGGTTATCAATGTTTTTCTTACAATGCACACTCCACCAAACAGAAGCAAAACCAGTAAATGCTCTAGTGGCAGCTCGTACTCGCTCAAGTTCAGAAAAGTCATGGTAACTAAAAACTTGTTCTACTTCAAGCTCCCAATCTAGATAAATAGCAGGATTAAATCTACCCTCAAATGATGGCAAAGAGATAACCTGACCATGTGCTTGTGTGTGTTGTCCCAACTCTTGTGATGGTGAAGATGTGTTCGTCGTCCAAAAACTTCTATCTTCGGTACCTGTCATGATTAGTAGAAACAAGAAACAAAATTCGAGAATAATGTTCCTACGAACTACCAGGATGTGGTTGTAACGTGCTCACAGTAAGCAAATATCAATATCTTACAAGTTCTTACCATGCGGCAGGTGGTGACAGGCAACCAGCAGTGTCAAGTAACTCTGAAGATTGTGTAAAGCGATTGCCAGGGGAACGTACGTATACACGATGTAGAAATATGTGGAGCTGGGTTGGCTATATATGGTAGCAAAAGATTAGCAATAATCAATTCAAAGATGCAATGTTGAATAAACGCTCAACGACGGTACTGTGCTGGTCCTAGGCTACACCGGACTAGAGATGCGAGCCTAGAACTCTAATGAGGTAACGACATAGCACAACTAGCATCAATGAAGGATAAGTAGCTCTGGACAGCAAGATATAACTGAAGATCACGACGGTAGTAAAGATAATGATAAATAACAACTGCCAAGCAGGATATATAACAACTCTCTCTCCAACTTTCCCCTTGAAAAGTTTGCTACTAACTCAAGTTTTCCAATGCAAAAAGAATCACTCAATTCCGAATTGATATGAGGAGTCAAAGAATTCTAAAACTGGCCTGAAAAACTGGAACAAACTGTATGTGCGAACTTCAGAGGGAAAAACGACCTATTTAGAAGCTAATTTTGAGACACCAAATATTGAACTAGCTTTTGCAACTATTCAGATGCGTCTAGTCGCTAGCTTTAATTTGAGTACTCGTGGAGCCAAAACGGACTTCGTATGAGGAAGTTATGCCTGTTTTACTGAACAGTGCACAAAACAGATTCCAATCCGAATTCAACTACGAGATTGAGTCTAGATAGATCCGAATTTTATTTTATTTTTCTCTTCCTTTTTTCCACACTTTTTTTCCTTTTTATTTCTCTCTTTTTTTTCTTTCCTTTTTTTCTCCTTTTTTTTCTCCGTCTTTTTTTTCTCACTCTTTCCAAAACAAACTAGATAAGATGCAGATTGGATCAAGTGAAGATGTGATGATCTCAACTATGATTATGACAATGAACAATGGGTAGCACGTGGTGGAAATTGATGGATGGGTGGTGGACAGCGGAAGGGATAACGATGCAGTGGCGGCGTGACTAATGTGAGCAGAACTCGAAACTCTAAACGAACTATGCACTAAGACCAGCAACTCGACACGACGATGCAACCGATAATTCAATAATGCATACAATGAAAAGAAAATTGTAAAGGCTCAGACCGGCTTGGACAAAGGACGAATAGATCTAACTTTTTCTGTGGCTTTTTTTCTTGGACAATAGGTAAGAAAATAAATCTAATCTAGGGAAAACTGGAAATTCTCACCAAGCAACCTGAAAACTGATACCACTTGATAGAGGCAAAGGTGTCCCGTCTTTCGATGAGATGATGGATATGGCTTAGTTGGAAATCGACTTTGACGATCCGACTACGAACGTGCGAGGACGTCGCTCCTTAGCAATCGCTAAACCAACTCCAAGAGGTTATTGACCACGCCGGAGCACGATCAACCTGACCACGAGGGTCTGTTTCCTGCGAGCAAACGAATAACAAGCAAGGAACTGAGTTTGCAATCTGGATATTGCGAATATAATATGAAAGCTTTATTGATCAAGGTGGGGTTCTGAGACGTCTTTGTCTGGTCGTTGAACACAAACGAAGTATGCGAAGTTGCAGCTATGGCGAACTTTAATCTAAACAAAACCCAAGGGAAAAGCTACTAGATGGATCTACTTATATAGGAGCAAGGGGTGGCGGCCTAGGAGGTGGGAGGACGTCCCAAGGCATCCTAAAACTAACCCTCGATCGTACAAGGCCAATGGGCCCAAGTGGAGGTGATGCAACACCTTTGGACTTGTTGTTTGACTCGGATTCTGCTGCAGTGTCTGATTGTTTCGTCGATATCTCAACGCTCCGGACGAATTTGAAGGTGAATCCAATTGGGCTGGAAAGAGCACAAAATCTAGAACCCAACAAAAAAAGAATCACCCAATTCGGAGTCCGTATGAAAAAGTTTTGGCGTTTTGAGTCAGGTATGTCTGTGCAGTCCGAATCTAAATCCAGAACGTGAGAGACTTGGACTCTATCTTCTCTTGGCCCAAAAGTGACGTGAGAGGACTTTTTGAACAGCACTTAAACATCTCTTTCTCCCTTATCTTCATATGTGAATTGTACAAATATCCCATACACCTGCAATTAGACAAAACACAAAAGTGTGTGAAGTATTTTTGTTCTGGATAACATAAATAGATTATTGAATAGTTTGCACTAGAAATCACTTGATAAATATGCATGTATGCAACATTTTTAGTCGTATCCAAGGTAGTCATGTCCTCATCACTTGTAGAAAGTATTTCCATCCAAGTTACGGATTAAAAGACATGATTTTCAAAAGAATTTAATAATTTCTGGAATTTAATTATTTATTTAATTTAATTCGAAATTGGATTTATGACATCAGCATGATGTCATGCTGACATGAGTAGTCAACAGGGGTTGACTGGTCAACCTGACAGGTGGGTCCCACCTGTTAGGGACTGTTTAGCTAATTAACAGTACTTAATTAGGTTAATTAATCTTAATTAGTTAATTTAAACAGAATTAAGTAAGTTACATATTTAGTTAATTAATTAATTAATTGATATTTTTATTTTAATTTAGAATTTTTAATTCTTTTTTTATTTAAAACGTTTTGGGGTGTGGGCCCCTCGCGTCATGGGCCCAAGGCCTTAGCGGGCGCATGGGTGGTGGTTAACGGGGCGGCGCCCGAACGAGGGGGCGGACCGGGCCGCAGCGGGGGGGGGGGGGTACGGGCGCCATAGCGTGGACGGCCACGGCGGGGCTCGACGGCCGGCCATCTCCGGCGAGGGAAGCCGGCGCGGAGGGGGGTGCGGTTGCGGGCGAACGGGCACAGGGCGCGGGCGTCGCCCGGATGCAGGGGCGCGACGGGGCGCTGACGTGCGGGCGACCGACGTTGGCGACAGCCGGTGACGACGGCAGGAGGCGGATTCGTGGGTGCATGAGGCGAGGTCGTGGCCTTGTGGGGCACCGGCGTGCGGCAGCAGAGGTCGGTGCGGTGCGGCCCGGTGCGAGGCACCGCGGCGAGCAGGAGTGGGAAGCGCAGGGCGCGGCCAGTGCGAGCGCACGCATGATGGCGCAGGACGCGGCCGGCGCGTGCGGTGGAGGCCAAGGCGGGGCTTGGTCGACACGGGCGCGCCGCCAGGGCGCGCATGGGCGATGGCCACGGCAGGGCGCAAGAGCAGAGACGGGTCGAACGGGGCACGATGAGTACGTAGGACGAGGGAGAGAGGAGGTCGGGGCCTCACCGCGGGTCTGTAGGGCACGGGCAGCGGGGTCGAGGAGGAGGCGGAGACGAGCGACGCAGGGGAGGAGATCTGGCGAGGAAGCAGTCCGGCGAGGTCTCCAGGCGGCGGCGAAGTCGAGATCCAGCGAGGGAGTCCGACGAACGGCGGGGTCCAGGCGGGACGAGGCGGCGATGGTGTGCGGCGTCGGTTCGCGGGGAGGACGGGCAGCACGGTCGGCGCATCGAGGTTGGGCCCCTCCCCGATCCAGATGGGATCGAGCGGAGAGGGGGAGAGGGAGAGGCGAGCGAGTGGGGGGAAGTGGGGGTGCTGGGTGTCGGTTAGGGTTTAGGCAGGGGGTGTATAGGGAGTGGGGTGGGCCGGTTGGGTCGGCCGGCTGGGCCTTGGCCCAGTTGGCCAGGGGGGAGGGGGGTTGTTTCCTTTTCTCTTTAGTTTTGTTAGGTTTTCTTTTTTTATTCCTTTTATGTTTTAGTTCAATTTAAAATATGTATGTATTCTGTAAAAGTGTGTTTCCTTCATCTTAAATATCTAAACATTATTTGGCACAACCAGAACATTTTATTTTTAATGTTTGAAAACTTTCATGTTTGCCTTTAATTAAATTTGAATTTGGATCGGTTTTGAACTATCGAGAGTTTATCAACAGTAAGCGAGGCGACATGGCATCGTTAACGTGGGATTACTGTAGCCTGATTATCCGGGCGTCACAATTCTCCTCCACTACAAGAAATCTCATCCCGAGGTTTAAGCGGTGGAGTAAGGGGGGGGGGAGATGTTGATAGCGAAAAAAACCTAACGAGTCTTCTCGGTCTTGGCTGCCCTTTCGAAGAGGTTGATCCCTTTCGTTGATGTCTTTATTTCTCTGCTTCAAGTCACCATGATGAAGTTGCCGTCCTTTCTTCGGGTACTCCATCGTACATACGAATAGGTACGGGGCAGCTCGACAACGATAGAAGGCTACAATGGGTAATCATAGGAGGTTATCCCATGAATGAATACATGGGTATCTCTCGAGTTGGTCAAATGAAACACAACGAGAGCCACCAAGAAGGTACAGTAAGAAGTTTCAAGCGTTCGATGTCTGAAACAAGTGAGAAAGGGGTCTAGAGCAATGAGAATAAGTATTGCGTCTGATACCAGAATAGAGCACTAGGAAGGTGGCCCATGAATTAAATACGAAGCCAAGTGTGAGGAATAACCATTAGAAACAGGGTTGTACAGGAGAGTCAGGTTTTGATCATGTGGATCTGTGGGTTATGGGCCCACCATGTGGGTTAAAAGTAGGAAGGGCGGAGATGTCTTGTGTGATCATGTAAGCAAGGCATGTCAGAGGATAGCCTGCCATTTATGTCGGCAACAACATCGGTTCCAAGGGCGAGGGATGAAGAGAACCATTTTCCTGCTCGTTGAACGAGGCGGACCATTAGGCAAAGTTCTCGTTTATCGGTGGCTACCGGAATATCATCAACAATAGTAACAGGGCCTCGTCGACAGAATTGTACACCGAGGTGTTTACATATGCAGGAGAATATTATTGCTGCGATCATATAGATCACAAGAAACGTTAAACTAACCAATGGAATGGAAAATATGGTATCAGATTAAACAGAACAATGGGAAGGAAAATGTGTTTAAACACATACTTCAGGGGAATATCCTTCCCAAGGACAAGCAGAGCAAGATATCCATGATAGGATATAAAGTAGAAAACACTTTAGGTAAGAGGAGAGAAATTTCATGACATTACCCATACAACGGTGTTTGGATAATTGAGCAAGAAACATTTATCATTGTGCTTCAAATGTTCTTATTGAAAATCAGAGTACCACATACATGCTTTGAGATGGCATTGACAAGGTCTTCAAGCAAAGGTCGGACCTTGGATACACGAAGGATTCATCAGGAACAACTTGTAGAATAAGTCTTATCATTTCCTCATGGAAGAATGGATAACATTGCAAAAAGGAAACTATAACAATAGGGCCTCTGGCCAGATGTGCTAGGCATGACACCACCCTACCAGGTCATATAAAGACAATTGTCATAACTCTTGGAAATATGTTCCAACCATCATATCTGACTGAGATTCAGATCTGATTGGTGTCAGGAAACCTTAGACTCAGGATGCCTGAGAAGAAAAGGTGCGACACAATTTGATGAGATGACATTGTAATATTCTTGGGAAATGAACTAAGGAAGCGAGTTCTGAAACAAGAGTTCATCATTAAACCAAGGAGAGGATGAGGGGGTGGCTGCTGGACTAAGCGACAATTCCTCGAGATTTCCAAAAGATGGATTCCCACAATCATGTGAAGGAGATAACATTTTTCAGATCAAATGACATAATGATGTATGCTCGAGGGAAACATACTCAGTTAAACAATGGTTGAAAGGTGCACCCGAAATGTGGGCTTAGGTAGTACGATCAATGTTAGAATGGTGATTTGATAATCAATGGCCTAAGGATGTAATGTTGACCATTAACTCCAAAGCAATAGGGTTGATAGAAGGGCGGAATCCAAACAGCACCGTTCACCTGTTGGTATCCCGGTTAGAAACAACACAAGAAAGAATGGTGATGGTGAGAAGTATCACTATACCAAGAATCCTTAAGAGGTGGAGCAATTCTCACAACATCCTTGACATAAAAAGGTGGTAATACTTCAAGGTAAATAAGAACAAATGCTGGATAGCAAGGAACTCAAGGTATAACACAAAACACGGACAAGTTTGTGTTGAACGGAAGGCAATAAAGTGGTCGATGATAATACAAATCATCGAGGGAAAGGATGGTATTTCTCATCATGAATTCTTGATACCCTGGAAGAGCTCAGAATACTGATGATGATCACGACACAATTGTCGAGAGATTTCATGAAGATGTAATTTGACCGATGATGACATCAAGTCAATGGAATGATGAAGCGAAAGGTATTGGAACCATGAGTACGACACAAACTCAAAATCAAGCTTGGTGTTCAAGGCGAAATGATATGACGAGGAAAATCAACGTAAGCTTAGCTCATCGTCGAAAGTTGTGCTCCGGGAAGAAGGACCGGGGCACAGTTAAAATTAGCACGATCATGAAGTAACCGATCAGGCTAGGAGTGACGTGATGGAGTATTAAACGTCTCAACAACAAAGTACAAGGAGTATTGAATCACAGTGTTGATTCGATTCACTAATCGGTGTTCCCGGTTGACGACAACCCAGAACCCGAGGAGTGACTACGACAAGGAAAGACATTACTTCAACAAAGTTAGTAAGATGTGGTGCAATGGCAAGACATTTTCGAGATACCAGGGGGTAATACTCGAAGGTAGAACAAAATAGAGGTTGGGCAGACGTAATGATCTGCAGATGGCAAGTACTTTTAACTTGTCCAAGAATGGGATCAAAGAAGAACAATCACGGTCGGAACCACGATTGCAAAGGACAAAATCACACATACAAGATCAAATTATGCCAAGTGAATAATTATTGTTACGAGAAGCTATCATGATAAGCTCAACATCGTTTCCATGGGAATGAACACAAAGTTCAAGGTCGACTCCCACTTCTCCAATGTATAAGCTTTCCTTTACTTCTCGCTTTCAATGAAGTTGTAGTGTTGAAATTATATCTGGCAAAACACCAGAATAGTATGACTCATGAAAACTCTTCTGGTTCACACAGATTAAGGAAGGCATAGATTCAACCCGTCGGGGCATCTTAGGAACATATACCACAAACTTCAGAAGTAATTGACTCAAGCTCGAAAGTAAAGCATGGTTGAGAAAGCAGAGGATACAATTTACCAAAGGCATTATGTATCCGAGGAAAGGCTCACAAGGTTATTGAATATGAAGGACATTGTCGGGTAAAATTCAACAAAGGATCTGGTGGTCCATAAGGGATCTAATGTGAGCATCGGTACTCAACCAGAAGAAAAAGCATGCAAGGAGATCAGATGATAGAAACAACTGACTACTTCAAAGCTCAATTGCAAAGGAAATATCATTTCCAAATCAGGGGATCAGAAGCCAACGCTCTCATTAAGAATGGATAAGTTGAATAGACTTAGGGGTAGAATCAACAACAATTTAATTGGTCGATAACCAGCTCATGTTTAAAATGATGTCTGAGCCGGAAGGAGGAATTCTAGGATCTGAATGAGGATTGTGAGCATTCGCAACATTTTGAATCAATGGACTCAAAATGATAGTGACAAAGGCTAACAATAAGATTACTGTACTTGTGGGATTAACCATAATGCAAGCAAGCAAGAATTTCAAGAGCAATAGGTTGCTTAGGATTTTTAGAAGATCGAATGGTATTTCGAAGTCTTTTGTGAAACACATGAACAACTGGGGAGAAACATATCCTCGCTAAGTGTGAGGGTTAATTTGTAGGTGTAATCAGGCGACAAGAAACTACAAGGCAGTAATCACAAACTTTTCTCGGAGCAAATAGAGAGAAGTTCGGGGTATCTTGTAATAACAAGTCCAACTAAGAATAAAGGTAAGAACGACTAGTGTATGCATTTATCCATAGTGATGTTTTGGTGGTAGGGAATTGCAAAAGCAACAGGGACAAAGTCTCGAGAGAACATCTGAGAGTATCTTCAGGATCTTCTGATGCAGTAGGCGACCATCAGTAATAAGGGGCTGTTCGGGTGGAAGTGATCACGAGATCCTAATGTCAGAGTTAGCAAAATTCGTTTAACCTGAGTAGAAGAGAGTTCAGAGTCCCGGAGTAAAGATCGAGGAGTAAAAGATCCTAATACCACCCAATCATGACGTGGGCCCATGGGCCGCACAGCCATGTTAGTAAAACTGTTTTCATCAACTAGACTCAACTTCGGCCAAGGAGTATGGAAGGGGGATTCCTACAGGCAGTCGGCTCTGATACCAACTTGTGACGCCCCCGATTCAATCATACACTAATCATACACGCAAACGTGTACGATCAAAATCAGGGACTCACGGGAAGATATCACAACACAACTCTAAAACATAAAATAAGTCATACAAGCATCCTAATACAAGCCAGGGGCCTCGATGGCTCGAATACAAGTGCTCGATCATAGACGAGTCAGCGGAAGCAACAATATCTGAGTACAAAGATAAGTTAAACAAGTTTGCCTTAAGAAGGCTAGCACAAACTGGGATACAGATTGAAACAGGCACAGGCCTCCCGCCTGGGATCCTCCTAACTACTCATGGTCATCGTCAGTGGCCTGCACATAGTAGTAGGCACCTCCAGTCCAGTAGGAGTCATCGTCGATGGTGGCGTCTGGCTCCTGGGCTCCGACATCTTGTTGCGACAACCAGGTAGAAGGGAAAGGGGGAAAAGAGGGAGAAAAGCAACCGTGAGTACTCATCCAAAGTACTCGCAAGCAAGGATCTACACTACATATGCATGGGTATATGTGTAAAAGGGCCATATCGGTGGATTGGACTGCAGAATGCCAAAATAAGAGGGGGATAGCTAATCATGTCGAAGACTATGCTTCTGGCAGCCTCCGTCTTGCAGCATGTAGAAGAGAGTAGATTGAAGTCCTCCAAGTAGCATCGCATAGCATAATCCTACCCGACGATCCTCCCCTCGTCGCCCTATGGAAAAGCGATCACCGGGTTGTCTGTGGAACTTGTCTGGGTGTGTTTTATTATGTATCCAATTCTAGTTGTCATAAGGTCAAGGTACAACTCCGGGTCGACCTTTTACCGAGGGACACGGCTATTCAAATAGATAAAGTTCCCTGCAGGGGTGCACCACATAACCCAACACGCTCGATCCCATTTGGCCGGACATACTTTCCTGGGTCATGCCCGGCCTCGGAAGATCAACACGTCGCAGCCCCACCTAGGCACAACAGAGAGGTCATGACGCCGGTCTAAATCCTATGTGCGCACGGGTCTGGGCCCATCGCCCATTGCACACCTGCACATTGCGAGGGCGGCCGGAAGCAGACCTAGCCCCCTAATACCAGAGCAGGCGTTCCGGTCCAATCCGGCGCGCGCCGCTCCGTCTCTGACGTCAAGAAGGCTTCGGCTGATACCACGACGTCGAGTGCCCATATCTTCCCACCTAGTTGGTTAGTGCGTATAGACCAAATGGCCAGACTCAGATCAAATACCAAGATCTCGTTAAGCGTGTTAATTGATGTAACCGCGGACACCGACCAGGGCCAGGCCCACCTCTCACGTAGGCGGTCTCAACCTGCCCTATCGCTCCGCCACAAAGATCCACCCAGAGGGCCGTCGGGACAAAGGTCCTTTCAGCCCACAATCCGTGAATCACTAGCGGGCACTCAACGAGCCGACCGGACTTTAGTTACCATCTGTATAGTATGTATATATGTATAGTATATACCCGTGATCACCACCCGTGTGATCACGGCCCAATAGTATAGCAAGGCAGACTGACAAGAATGTAGGGCCAATGATGATAAACTAGCATCCTATACTAAGCATTTAGGATTGCGGGTAAGGTATCAATGATTGTAGCAACAATGACAAGCTATGCAACAGAATAGGAGTAACCGAACAGTAACATGCTACACTACTCTAATGCAAGCAGTATAGAGAGGAATAGGCGCTATCTGGTGATCAAGGGGGGGGGGCTTGCCTGGTTGCTCGGGCAAGGAGGGGTCGTCAACACCGTAGTCGATCGGGGTACCAGCAGCAGTGTCAGTCTCGTAGTCTATCAGAGAGAAGAGGGGGAAGAAACAATAAATACAACGCAAACAAATGCATGACGATACATGACATGACAAAGCGTGATGCTAAGTGTGCCCAATCGCGGTAGTAGGTGATACCGGCGAAGGGGGGAAACATCCGGGAAAGTATTCCCGGTGTTTCGTGTTTTCGGACAGAGGAACCACAGGGGGAAAGTTGCGAGTTCGATAGGTTAGGGATGTGTGACACACAAACGGGCTGCGTATCCGGATTCGTCTCGTCGTTCTGAGCAACTTTCATGTAGAAAGTATTTCCATCCGAGTTACGGATTAAAACATATGATTTTCAAAAGAATTTAATAATTTTTGTAATTTAATTAATTATTTAATTTAATTCGAACTTGGATTTATGACATCAGCATGATGTCATGTTGACATCACCTGTTAGGGACTGTTTAGGACTGGTCAACCTAACAGGTGGGTCCCACCTGTTAAGGACTGTTTAGCTAATTAAGAGTACTTAATTAGGTTAACTAGTTATTAGGTTAATTAATCTTAATTAGTTAATTTAAACAGAATTAAATAAGTTAATTATTTAGTTAATTAATTAATTGATTGATATTTTTATTTTTATTTATTATTTTTAATTCTTTTTTTATTTAAAACATTTTGGGGCGTGGGCCCCTCGTGTCATGGGCCCAAGGCCTTAGTAGGCGCATGGGTGGTGGTTAACGGGGTGGCGCCCGAACGAGGGGGCGGACCGGGCCGCAGCGGGGGGGGGGGAGTACGGGCGCCATAGCGCGGACGGCCACGGCGGGGCTCGCCGACCGGCCGTCTCCGGTGAAGGAAGACGGCGTGGAGGGGTGCGGTTGTGGGCGAACAGGCACAGTGCACGGGCGTCGCCCGGATGCAGGGGCGCGGTGGGGCGCCGACGTGCGGGCGGCCGACGTCGGCGACAGCCGGTGACGACGGCAGGAGGCGGAGCCGTGGGTGCACGAGGCAAGGTCGTGGCCTCGCGAGGCACCGACGCGGGGCAGCAGAGGCCGGTGCGGTGCAGCCCGGTGCGAGGCACCGCGGCGAGCAGGAGTGGGGAGCGCGGGGCACGACCAGTGCGAGCGCGCGCACGATGGCGCGGGACGCGGCCGGCGCATGCAGTGGAGGCCAAGGCGGGGCTTGGTCGACGCGGGCGCGCGGCCAGGGTGCGCGTGGGCGATGGCCACGGCGGGGCGCAAGAGCAGAGACGGGGCGGACGAGGCACGGTGAGTACGCAGGACGAGGGAGAGAGGAGGCCGGGGCCTCACCGTGGGTCTGTAGGGCACAGGCAGCGGGGTCGAGGAGGAGGCGGAGACGAGCGACGCAGGAAAGGAGATCCGGCGAGGAAGCAGTCCGGCGAGGTCTCCAGGCGGCGGCGAAGTCGAGATCCGGCGAGGGAGTCCGACGAACGGCGGGGTCCAGGCGGGACGAGGCGGCGACGGTGTGCGACGTCAGTTCACGGGGAGGACGGGCAGCACGGTCGGCGCATCGAGGTTGGGCCCCTTCCCGATCCAGATGGGATCGAGCGGAGAGGGGGAGAGGGAGAGGCGAGCGAGTGGGGGGAAGTGGGGGTGCTGGGTGTCGGTTAGGGTTTGGGCAGGGGGTGTATAGGGAGTGGGGTGGGCCGGTTGGGTCGGCCGGCTGGGCCTTGGCCCAGTTGGCCAGGGGGAGGGGGTTGTTTCCTTTTCTCTTTAGTTTTGTTAGGTTTTCTTTTTTTATTCCTTTTATGTTTTAATTCAATTTAAAATATTTATGTATTCTGTAAAAGTGTGTTTCCTTCACCCTAAATATCTAAACATTATTTGGCACAACCAGAACATTTTATTTTTAATGTTTGAAAACTTTGATGTTTGCCTTTAATTAAATTTGAATTTGGATCGGTTTAGAACTATCGAGAGTTTATCAACAGTAAGCGAGGTGACGTGGCATCGTTAATGTGGGATTACTGTAGCCTAATTATCCGGGCGTCACAATTCTCCTCCACTACAAGAAATCTCGTCCCGAGGTTTAAGCGGTGGAGTAAGGGGGGGGGGGGAAGATGTTGATAGCGAAAAAAACCTAACGAGTCTTCTCGGTCTTGGCTGCCCTTTCGAAGAGGTTGATCCCTTTCGTTGATGTCTTTATTTCTCTGCTTCAAGTCACCATGATGAAGTTGCCGTCCTTTCTTCGGGTACTCCATCATACTTACGAATAGGTATGGGGCAGCTCGACAACGATAGAAGGCTACAATGGGTAATCATAGGGGGTTATCCCATGAATGAACACATGGGTATCTCTCGAGTTGGTCAAATGAAACACAACGAGAGCCACCAAGAAGGTACAGTAAGAAGTTTCAAGCGGATAGACAATCGTTCGATGTCTGAAACAAGTGGGAAAGGGGTCTAGAGCAATGAGAATAAGTATTGCGTCTGATACCAGAATAGAGCACTAGGAAGGTGGCCCGTGAATTAAATACGAAGCCAAGTGTGAGGAATAACCATTAGAAACAGGGTTGTACAGGAGAGTCAGGTTTCGATCCTGTGGATCTGTAGGTTATGGGCCCACCATGTGGGTTAAAAGAAGGAAGGGCGGAGACATCTTGTGTGATCATGTAAGCAAGGCATGTCAGAGGATAGCCTGCCATTTATGTCGGCAACAACGTCGGTACCAAGGGCGAGGGACGAAGAGAACCATTTTCCTCCTTGTTGAACGAGTCGGACCATTAGGCAAAGTTCTCGTTTATTGGTGCCTACCGGAATATCATCAACAATAGTAACAGGGCCTCGTCGACAGAATTGTACACCGAGGTGTTTACATATGCAGGAGAATATTATTGCTGAGATCATATAGATCACAAGAAACGTTAAACCAACCAATGGAATGGAAAATATGGTTATCAGATTAAACAGAGCAATGGGAAGGAAAATGTGTTTAAACACATACTTCAGGGGAATATCCTTCCCAAGGACAAGCAGAGCAAGATATCCATGATAGGATATAAAGTAGAAAACACTTTAGGTAAGGGGAGAGAAATTTCATGACATTAGCCATACAACGGTGTTTGGATAATTGAGCAAGAAACATTTAGCATTGTGCTTCAAATGTTCTTATTGAAAATCAGAGTACCACAGACATGCTTCGAGATGGCATTGACAAGGTCTTCAAGCAAAGGTCAGACCTTGGATACACGAAGGATTCATCAGGAACAACTTGTAGAATAAGTCTTATCATTTCCTCATGGAAGAATGGATAACATTGCGAAAAGGAAACTATAACAATAGGGCCTCTGGCCAGATGTGCTAGGCATGACACCACCCTACCAGGTCATATAAAGACAATTGTCATAACTCTTGGAAATATGTTCCAACCATCATATCTGACTGAGATTCAGATCTGATTGGTGTCAGGAAACCTTAGACTCAGGATGCCTGAGAAGAAAAGGTGCGACACAATTTGATGAGATGACATTGTAAGATTCTCGGGAAATGAACTAAGGAAGCGAGTTCTGAAACAAGAGTTCATCATTAAACCAAGGAGAGGATGAGGGGGTGGCTGCTGGACTCAGCGACAATTCCTCGAGATTTCCAAAAGATGGATTCCCACAATCATGTGAAGGACATAACATTTTTCAGATCAAATGACATAATGATGTATGCTCGAGGGAAACATACTCAGTTAAACAATGGTTGAAAGGTGCACCCGAAATATGGGCTTAGGTAGTACGATCAATGTTAGAATGGTGATTTGATAATCAATGGCCTAAGGATGTAATGTTGACCATTAACTCCAAAGCAATAGGGTTGATAGAAGGGCGGAATCCAAACAACACCGTTCACCTGTTGGTATCCCGGTTAGAAACAACACAAGAAAGAATGGCGATGGTGAGAAGTATCACTATACCAAGAATCCTTAAGAGGTGGAGCAATTCTCACAACATCCTTGACATAAAAAGGTGGTAATACTTCAAGGTAAATAAGAACAAATGCTGGATAGCAAGGAACTCAAGGTATAACACAAAACACGGACAAGTTTGTGTTGAACGGAAGGCAATAAAGTGGTCGATGATAATACAAATCATCGAGGGAAAGGATGGTATTTCTCATCATGAATTCTTGATACCCTGGAAGAGCTCAGAATACTGATGATGATCACGACACAATTGTCGAGAGATTTCATGAAGATGTAATTTGACCAATGATGACATCAAGTCAAAGGAATGATGAAGCGAAAGGTTATTGGAACCATGAGTACGACACAAACTCAAAATCAAGCTTGGTGTTCAAGGCGAAATGATATGACGAGGAAAATCGACGTAAGCTTAGCTCATCGTCAAAAGTTGTGCTCTGGGAAGAAGGACCGGGGCACAGTTAAAATTAGCACGATCATGAAGTAACCGATTAGGCTAGGAGTGACGTGATGGAGTATTAAACGTCTGAACAAGAAAGTACTAGGAGTATTGAATCACAGTGTTGATTCGATTCACTAATCTGTGTTCCCGGTTGACGACAACCCAGAACCCGTGGAGTGACTACGACAAGGAAAGACATTACTTCAACAAAGTTAGTAAGATGTGGTGCAATGGCAAGACATCTTCGAGATACCAGGGGATAATACTCGAAGGTAGAACAAAATAGAGGTTGGATAGACGTAATGATCTGTAGATGGCAAGTACTTTTAACTTGTCCGAGAATGGGATCAAAGAAGAACAATCACGGTCAGAACCATGATTGCGAAGGACAAAATCACAGATACAAGATCAAATTATGCCAAGTGAATAATTACTGTTACGAGAAGCTATCATGATAAGCTCAACATCATTTCCATGGGCATGAACACAAAGTTCAAGGTCGACTCCCACTTCTCCAATGTATAACCTTACGTTTACTTCTCGCTTTCGATGAAGTTGTAGTGTTGAAATTATATCTAGCAAAACACCAGAATAGTATGACTCGTGAAAACTCTTCTGGTTCACACAGATTAAGGAAGGCATAGATTCAACCCGTCGGGGCATCTTAGGAACATATACCACAAACTTCAGAAGTAATTGACTCAAGCTCGAAAGTAAAGCATGGTTGAGAAAGCAGAGGATACAATTTACCAAAGGCATTATGTATCCAAGGAAAGGCTCACAAGGTTATTGAATATGAAGGACGTTGTCGGATAAAATTCAACAAAGGATCTGGTGGTCCATAAGGGATCTAATGTGAGCATCGGTACTCAACCAGAAGAAGAAAGCATGCAAGGAGATCAGATGATAGAAACAACTGACTACTTCAAAGCTCAATTGCAAAGGAAATATCATTTCCAAATCAAGGGATCAGAAGCCAACGCTCTCATTAAGAATGGATAAGTTGAATAGACTTAGGGGTACAATCAACTACAATTTAATTGGTCGATAACCAGTTCATGTTTAAAATGATGTCTGAGCCGGAAGGAGGAATTCTAGGATCTGAATGAGGATTGTGAGCATTCGCAACATTTTGAATCAATGGACTCAAAATGATAGTGACAAAGGCTAACAATAAGATTACTCTACTTGTGGGATTAACCATAACGCAAGCAAGCAAGAATTTCAAGAGCAATAGGTTGCTCAGGATTTTCGGAAGATCGAATGGTATTTCGAAGTCTTTTGCGAAAAACATGAACAACTGGGGAGAAACATATCCTCGGTAAGTGTGAGGATTAATTTGTAGGTGTAATCAGGCGACAAGAAACTACAAGGCAGTAATCACAAAGTTTTCTCGGAGCAATAGAGAGAAGTTCGGGGTATCTTGTAATAGCAAGTCCAACTGAGAATAAAGGTAAGAACGACTGGTGTATGCATTTATCCATAGTGATGTTTTGGTGGTAGGGAATTGCAAAAGCAACGAGGACAAAGTCTCGAGAGAACATCGGAGAGTATCTTCAGGATCTTCTGATGCAGTAGGTGACCATCAGTAATAAGGGGCTCTCCGGGTGGAAGTGATCACGAGATCCTAATGTCAGAGTTAGCAAAATGCGTTTAACCCGAGTAGAAGAGAGTTCAGAGTCCCGGAGTAAAGATCGAGGAGTAAAAGATCCTAATACCACCCAATGGCGACGTGGGCCCATGGGCGGCACAGCCATGTTAGTAAAACTGTTTTCATCGACTAGACTCAACTTCAGCCAAGGAGTGTGGAAGGGGGATTCCTACAGGCAGTCGGCTTTGATACCAACTTGTGACGCCCCCGATTCAATCGTACACTAATCATACACGCAAACGTGTACGATCAAAATCAGGGACTCACGGGAAGATATCACAACACAACTCTAAAACATAAAATAAGTCATACAAGCATCATAATACAAGCCAGGGGCCTCGAGGGCTCGAATACAAGTGCTCGATCATAGACGAGTCAGCGGAAGCAACAATATCTGAGTACAGACATAAGTTAAACAAGTTTGCCTTAAGAAGGCTAGCACAAACTGGGATACAGATCGAAAGAGGCACAGGCCTCCTGCCTGGGATCCTCCTAACTACTCATGGTCGTCGTCAGCGGCCTACACGTAATAGTAGGCACCTCCAGTGTAGTAGGAGTCGTCGTCGACGGTGGCGTCTAGCTCCTGGGCTCAGACATCTGGTTGCGACAACCAGGTAGAAGGGAAAGGGGGAAAAGAGGGAGAAAAGCAACCGTGAGTACTCATCCAAAGTACTCACAAGCAAGGATCTACACTACATATGCATGGGTATATGTGTAAAAGGGCCATATCGGTGGACTGAACTGCAGAATGCCAGAATAAGAGGGGGATAGCTAATCCTGTCGAAGACTGCGCTTCTGGCAGCCTCCGTCTTGCAGCATGTAGAAGAGAGTAGATTGAAGTCCTCCAAGTAGCATCGCATAGCATAATCCTACCCGGCGATCCTTCCCTCGTCGCCCTGTGGAAAAGCGATCACCGGGTTGTCTGTGGAACTTGTCTGGGTGTGTTTCATTAAGTATCCAGCTCTAGTTGTCATAAGGTCAAGGTACAACTCCGAGTCGTCCTTTTACCGAGGGACACGGCTATTCGAATAGATAAACTTCCCTCCAGGAGTGCACCACATAACCCAACATGCTCGATCCCATTTGGCCGGACACACTTTCCTGGGTCATGCCTGGCCTTGGAAGATCAACACGTCGCAGCCCCACCTAGGCACAACAGAGAGGTCAGCACGCCGGTCTAAATCCTATGCACTCAGGGGTCTGGGCCCATCGCCCATTGCACACCTGCACATTGCGAGGGCGGCTGGAAGCAGACCTAGCCCCCTAATACAAGAGCAGGCGTTCTAGTCCACTCCGGTGCGCGCCGCTCCGTCGCTGATGTCAAGAAGACTTCGGCTGATACCACGACGTCGAGTGCCCATATCTTTCCCACATAGTTGGTTAGTGCGTATAGACCAAATGGCCAAACTCAGATCAAATACCAAGATCTCGTTAAGCGTGTTAATTAATGTAACCGCGGACACCGACCAGGGCCAGGCCCACCTCTCACCTAGGCGGTCTCAACCTGCCCTGTCGCTCCGCCACAAAGATCCACACAGAGGGCCGTCGGGACAAAGGTCCTTTCAACCCCCAATCCGTCAATCACTCGCGGGCACTCAACGAGCCGACTCGACTTTAGTTACCATCTATATAGTATGTATATATGTATATTATATACCCGTGATCACCTCCCGAGTGATCACGGCCCAATAGTATAGTAAGGCAGACTGACAAGAATGTAGGGCCAATGATGATAAACTAGCATCCTATACTAAGCATTTAGGATTGCGGGTAAGGTATCAACGATTGTAGCAACAATGAGAGGCTATGCAACAGAATAGGAGTAACCGAACAGTAACATGCTACACTACTATAATGCAAGCAGTATAGAGAGGAATAGGCGATATCTGGTGATCAAGGGGGGGGGCTTGCCTGGTTGCTCGGGCAAGGAGGGGTCGTCAACACCGTAGTCGATCGGGGTACCAGCAGTAGCGTTAGTCTCGTAGTCTACCGGAGAGAAGAGGGGGAAGAAACAATAAATACAATGCAAACAAATGCATGACGATGCATGACATGACAAAGCATGATGCTAAGTGTGCCCAATCGCGGTAGTAGGTGATACTGGCGAAGGGTGGAAACATCCGGGAAAGTATTCCCGGTGTTTCGCGTTTTCGGACAAAGGAACCAGAGGGGGAAAGTTGCGATTTCGATAGGTTAGGTATATGTGACGGACAAACGGGCCGCGTAACTGGATTCGTCTCGTCGTTCTGAGCAACTTTCATGTAGAAAGTATTTCCATCCGAGTTACGGACTAAAAGATATGATTTTCAAAAGAATTTAATAATTTCTGGAATTTAATTAATTGTTTAATTTAATTCGAAATTGGATTTATGACATCAGCATGATGTCATGCTGACATCAGCAGTCAACAGGGGTTGACTGGTTAACCTGACAGGTGGGTCCCACCTGTTAGGGACTGTTTAGCTAATTAACAGTACTTAATTAGGTTAACTAGTTATTAGGTTAATTAATCTTAATTAGTTAATTTAAACAGAATCAAATAAGTTAATTATTTAGTTAATTAATTAATTAATTGATATTTTTATTTTTATTTATTATTTTTAATTCTTTTTTTATTTAAAACGTTCTAGGGCGTGGGCCCCTCGTGTCATGGGCCCAAGGCCTTAGTGGGCGCATGGGTGGTGGCTAACGGGGCGGCGCCCGAACGAGGGGGCGGACTGGGCCGCAGCAGGGGGGGTATGGGTGCCATAGCGCGGTCGGCCCCGGTGGGGCTCGACGGCCGGCCGTCTCCGGCGAAGGAAGCTGGCGCAGAGGAGTGCGGTTGCGGGCGAACGGGCACAGGGCACGGGCATCGCCCGGATGCAGGGGCTTGGCGGGGCGCCGACGTGCGGGCCGCCGACGTCGGCGATAGCCGGTGACGACGGCAGGAGGCGGAGCCGTGGGTGCACGAGGCGAGGTCGTGGCCTCGCGGGCCACCGGCGCGCGGCAGCAGAGGCCGGTGCGGTGCGGCCCGGTGCGAGGCACCGCGGCGAGCAGGAGAGGGGAGCGCGGGGCGCGACCAGTGCGAGCGCGCGCACGATGGCGTGGGACGCGGCCGGCGCGTGCGGTGGAGGCCAAGGCGGGGCTTGGTTGACGCGGGCGCGCGGCCAGGGCGCGTGTGGGCGATGGCCACGGCGGGGCGCAAGAGCAGAGACGGGGCAGACGAGGCACGGTGATTATGCAGGACGAGGGAGAGAGGAGGTCGGGGCCTCACCGCGGGTCTGTAGGGCACGGGCAGCAGGGTCGAGGAGGAGGCGGAGACGAGCGACGCAGGGGAGGAGATCCGGCGAGGAAGTAGTCCGGCGAGGTCTCCGGGCGGCGGCGAAGTCGAGATCCGGCGAGGGAGTCCGACGAACGGCGGGGTCGAGGCGGGACGAGGCGGCGACGGTGTGCGTCGTCGGTTCGCGGGGAGGATGGGTAGCACGGTCGGCGCATCGAGGTTGGGCCCCTCCCCGATCCAGATGGGATCGAGCGGAGAGGGGGAGAGGGAGAGGCGAGCGAGTGGGGGGAAGTGGGGGTGCTGAGTGTCGGTTAGGGTTTGGGCAGGGGGTGTATAGGGAGTAGGGTGGGCCGGTTGGGTCGGCCGGCTGGGCCTTGGCCCAGTTGGCCGCGGGGGAGGGGGGTTGTTTCCTTTTCTCTTTAGTTTTGTTAGGTTTTCTTTTTTTATTCCTTTTATGTTTTAATTCAATTTAAAATATTTATGTATTCTGTAAAAGTGTTTTTCCTTCACCTTAAATATCTAAACATTATTTGGCACAACCAGAACATTTTATTTTTAATGTTTGAAAACTTTGGTGTTTGCCTTTAATTAAATTTGAATTTGGATCGGTTTTGAACTATCGAGAGTTTATCAACAGTAAGCAAGGTGACATGGCATCGTTAACGTGGGATTACTATAACCTGATTATCCAGGCGTCACAACCCCCTGGGCTCCCTCCACCCTCGTGGCCGCCTTGTTGCTTCTCCGACTTCATATCCAAGTCTCCTGGTTTGCTTCTGGTCCAAGAAAGATCATTGCGAAAGTTTTATTCTGTTTGGTATTCCTTTTCTGTGAAACTCTAAAATAGGCAAAAAAACAAAAACTGACACTGGACTCTAGGTTAATAGGTTAGTCCTAAAAATAATATAAAATAGCATATAAATGCATATTAAACATCCAAAACAGATAATATAATAGCATGGAATAATTAGAAATTATAGATACATTGGAGACGTATCAATTACTACTCGGTAGTTCAGTGTGCCATGCTTTATGGCTTAGAATTGGAACTTCAAAGACGTTTTGACTGTCATGGGCTATATGAGATGTTCCAGGAGTTGAAGTTAATATTTCAAGCAAATGCCCGAGTTGAGAGATATGAAGTCTCCAACAAGGTCTATAGCTGCAAGATGGAGGAGAACAGTTCTGTTAGTTATCACATACTCAGAATGTCTGGGTACCATAATCACTTGACTCAGCTGGGAGTTAATCTTCCAGATGATTGTGTCATTGATAGAGTTCTTCAATCACTTCTACCAAGCTACAGAGGCTTCGTGATGAACTACAATATGCAAGGGATGGAAAAGACTATTCCCCAGCTCTTCGCAATGCTAAAGGCTGCGGAGGTAGAAATCAAGAAGGAGCATAATGTGTTCATGGTTAACAAGACCGCTAGTTTCAAGAAGAAGGGCAAGGAAAAGAAGGGGAACTTCAAGAAGAATGGCAAGCAAGTTGTCACTCCCAGGAAGAAACCCAAAGCCGGACCCAAGCTTGAGACTGAGTGCTTCTACTGCAAAGGGACTGATCACTCGAAGCGGAACTGCCCCAAGTATTTGGTGGATAAGAAGGATGGCAAAGTGAACAAAGGTATATTTGATATACATGTTATTGATGTGTACCTTACTAATTCTCGTAGTAGTGCCTGGGTATTTGATACCGGTTCGGTTGCTCATATTTGTAAGTCGAAACTGGGACTACGAATTAAACGAAGATTGGCTAAGGACGAGGTGACGATGCGCGTCCGGAATGGTTCCAAGGTCGATGTGATCGCCGTCGGCACGCTACCTCTATATCTACCTTCGGGGTTAGTTTTAGACCTGAATAATTGTTATTTGGTGCCAGCGTTGAGCATGAACATTATATATGGATCTTGTTTAGTTATTATTTTAAATCAGAGAATAATGGTTGTTCTATTTATATGAGTAATATCTTTTATGGTCATGCACCCTTGAAGAGTGGTCTATTTCTGTTGAATCTCAATCGTGGTGATACACATATTCATAATATTGATGCCAAAAGATGCAAAGTTGATAATGATAGTGCAACTTATTTGTGGCACTGCCATTTAGGTCATATCGGTGTAAAACGCATGAAGAAACTCCATGCAGATGGACTTTGGGAATCACTTGATTATGAATCATTTGATACTTGCGAACCGTGCCTTATGGGCAAGATGACTAAAACTCCGTTCTCCGGAACAATGGAAAGAGCTAATGACTTATTGGAAATAATACATACCGATGTATGTGGTCCGATGAGTGTTGAGGATCGTGGCGGGTATCATTATTTTCTAACCTCCACAGATGATTTGAGCAGATATGGGTATATCTACTTAATGAAACACAAGTCTGAAACATTTGAAAAGTTCAAAGAATTTCAGAGTGAAGTGGAGAATCATCGTAACAAGAAAATAAAGTTTATACGATTTGATCGTGGAGGTGAATATTTGAGTTACGAGTTTGGCCTTCATTTAAAAAAATGTACAATAGTTTCACAACTCACGCCACGTGGAACACCACAGCGTAATGATGTGTCCGAACATTGTAACCGCACTTTATTAGATATGGTGCGATCTATGATGTCTCTTACTGATTTACCACTATCGTTTTGGGGTTATGCATTAGAGACAGTTGCATTCACGTATGAACTATGGTTTGGCAATAAACCTAAGCTGACGTTTCTTAAAGTTTGGGGATGCGATGCTTATGTCAAAAGGCTTCAGCCTGATAAGCTCGAACCCAAATCAGAGAAGTGCGTCTTCATAGAATACCCTAAGAAAACAATTGGGTACACCTTCTACCCCATATCTGAAGGCAAGATCTTTGTTGCCAAGAATGGAACCTTTCTAGAGAAGGAGTTTCTCTCGAAAGAAGTGAGTGGAGGAAAGTAGAACTTGATGAGGTCATTGTACCTTCTCTCAGTTTGGAAAGTAGCTCATCCGAGAAATCCGTTCCCGTGATACCTACACCATCTAGAGAGGAAGCTAATGATAATGATCATGAAACTTCATGTCAAGTTGCTACAGAACCTCATAGGTCAACCAGAGCACGATCCGCACCAAAGTGGTACGGTAATCCTGTTCTTATAACATCCCAAAATTCTAAATTTTGAAATGTTAATTGTTTAAATAGAATTAATATAAAACTTTCTTGTGTTGCTTGCTGTTACTAAATTTTGACTAGCATTTGAAACTTTTGGAATTTAATTGAATATTCAAACGAGAGGGAATAAAATGACTTCCCGAATTTTCCTCTCGATCTTATTTTGAACTTTGAGAATATTCAAAAGTGTTTCAACTTGGATACGAGAGAGGATTACATGACGTCCTCAAATTTTAAAAGGAAGTAGCACAATTGAATATTGTTTTTTTGGATTTCAAAATTTGAAACAATTCCAACTCAAATATAAAATATAAGGAGAGAAGGTAATATGACTCCTTCAATAGAAATAGATGGAAATGTTTTAAATGTTACTGTAATTTCTCTCTGGAGTTAAAAGATAGTTTATAGAACATTTTATTAAAAAAACTATCATTGTTTTTTATAAGTATTTTGGACTGGCAAAATGTTCACTATGTTGTATGTAACTCTATTTGTTTTTGTGGTTGTCCTGGGTTTTTTTATAAAATGATTTGGATTTATTTTGGAGCCATAGTCATTTCTGTAAATAAAAAAATAAATATAGAAAATCCTAAACCTATTCTACCCGGCAGTCCAACTGCCCAGCCGCTATCTTTCGCTCGCGTGCAGTGCAGCGCACAAGCAACACAGCCTTTTGGCCCAGCCCAAGAAGCCTACCGCGCCAGCTCGCGTTAGTGCTGGATGAGAGCTCCTGTTCGACGCATGCGTGCGTCAAACAGACGAGCTTTCGCGCAGGCGACTTTCTTAATGGGCCAGCCCACTGATCGTGTTACGCGCAGTCGCTACTAAAAATCCCACAAAAAGATCCATCGAAGAATCGAACTCAAGACCCCACTCTCGTAAGCAACTGTTCTTTGCCACTTGCGCCACTGAGTTTAAGTGATTACTTGGCCGCGCGAACATTTAAGAAGTAAATGTAGGGCTAGATAAAAAAATATCGAAATTTTGACCATTGAACATTTTTAAATGTAATTTGAACATTTTTGTAATGTATAGTGAACAAATTTTAAATACACATTAATTTTTTTGTGAAATACGCTGAACAATATTAAATACACATTGAACATTTTATGTGATATACGCAGAACAATTTTTAAATTTACATGGAACATTTTGGTAATGTACACTGAACAACTTTTAACTACACATTGAACATTTTTGTGATAAACGTTGAACAATATTTCAATACACGTTGAATATTTTTATGATATAAGCTGAACAATTTTGAAATGTGAACAGTTTTTTAAAACATGAATAAAATTTGATAACCGTGAACAATTTTCAAAATCATGAAGAAAACTTGGCGTTTCAAAAACATTTTCTTGAAAACAAAGTACACAAATAAAAACGAAAAAGGATATAACGAAAGAAAATACAAAAGAAAAGAAATAGAAACAGAAAACAAAATGGAAAGGAAAACAAGTAAAAAAGAAAACAGGGAAAGCCGGAAAATTCGCTAAAAGAAAAAAAACAGAAAGAAGACTGGTTGACGGAACACTAGTGGGCCGGCCCGTTTCGCGGTGGTGGCTTAGGCGCTTCAGCGAAAGCACACCAGTTTGACGCATGCCCGCGTCAAATATGGATTGCCGTGCTGGATCCCCCTAAAAACCAGATGCAGGCCCACTTGCCAGCCTCTCTTCCCTCCTCTGTTTGACCGACATGCAGACCCCGCACGCGTCTTCAACCTCCGCTCTAACTCCCCTTCCTGTACGAGAGCGCCGCTGCTGCCGCACCAACCTGCCCTCGATTCGTCCAGATCCCGGACCCCCTCGCTCCAATCTGTGGCCGCAGGAAGACTCCTCTCGCTCCCCTCATTCGATTCTCGTGCAAATCCCTCGAGGTAGAACTCGATTTCGAGCGCATGGAGCACCCCGGTCTTTGCTGCCCGAGCTCCCTTCTTCGGTCAATTCCGGCTAGTGTAAGCCGCCCCTGTCCCCTCTATTCATCCTCACAATCTCCTGGATGTGTCGTTTAACCATGACCATATTTCCCCTTCGCAGATCCTCTGATTCGGGCCCCAGCCAAACTGATCTCACCGGAGCGCCGCCCATCATCGTTTCACTTCTCTGCCGTGTACCAGGAAGCCCCAGAGCAGTCCGATGACGTCTGAGGTCGTGCCGTGCCACGCCTAACCTCCCCGTGCGCTTCCCCGATGTATGAGATCAAACGATCTTTTCACTCTTGGAGGGGAAAAAAGAGGAAAAACTCAAGAACACCAAGAACAAAATCTCTCAAACAAACCAAGTATCACATCCACTAGAGTGGCACACATAAGATCCAAATGATTACAAGATCAATACAAGAAGAGTAGCACTTGGTAAAATTCTTCCCACTATGTGAGGTCTTGATGATCTTCTCCAAGAGGAGGCCTTGATAATCCTATGGATTCTTCCCAAGATGGGGGCTTGAGCTCCTAGAAGGAGGGGATACAATGAGCAAAGGCTCAAAATGTGTAGTCTAATCTTTGCTAACCTTCCAAATGACCTAGGGGGTGCACTTATATAGTCTTGGGATGAAACTAGGCAAAAAGAGAGGGATACAAGGCCAAAAGGGCCATCAACGTGCGGTTGGACGAAGGGGGTCGGGCACTTGGGCAACTTGGACCGGGCACCCGGGCTGCTCAGGGGCCGGCTGGCCTGTGGCCGGGCACCCGGGGCCCAAGTGCCGGGCACCCGGGGGTGGTGCTGGAGAAGGCCGGGCGAGGCGGCCGGGCACTCGGGGGCCAAGTGCCGGGCACCCGGGGAGGGGCGCTGGAGATGGCCGGGCGGCTCGGCCGGGCACCCGGGGCCTCAAGACTGGGCACCCGAGGAAGAGCCCAACGGCTGGGGCAGCAAGGGCCGGGCACCCGGGGGCGCGGCTGTAGGTGGCCAGGGGCCCGGGCACCCGTGGGCTGCAGGGGTCGGGCACCCGGTGCGTCCAGGGAGTTGGCCCCTTCTCCTCTTTCTTCATCCTTCTCGTTCTCTTCTTCCTTCTCTTCCTTCCCTTGCATCGAGGTCACTTGAGTCTCCGTCCTCTCCTTCTCATCATTGTATTCCTGGTACCTAAGCATGCACAATGTTTCTGATGACGGTAGAATCCAACTCTCATGTGAAACAGAGCGAAACTCGAAGAGGAGAGAATCAACCTTGTTCTCGATGGTGCGTGCACGTGCTCGTGTCATTGGTCCACTTGGAGCTTGCATTGATGATGGAGTGTCGGTGCGAGTAGTCGAGGGATGCTCCGCATCACTCTTGGTGCCCCTGACATCACCGACCGTGAGGTGGTGAAGAAATTGCTGAGATTGCTTGATTCTTCATTTGATACTCTGGCACTGATGATTCAAGAGCGTGCTGATTACAAGTCACTTGATCCGGCTGATATCCTCGAGAGGCTAAATACTCATGAGTTCCAGCTTGCGGAGAAGAGAGATCTCTATGGTTCGAGCTATGGCAGATCACGTGCTTTGAAGGCCAAGGCAGTCTCTGAGTCTGAAGATGAGGACTCTGCTAGCAGCCTTGGTGACCCTGAAGAACTGAGTCAGGAACTAGCACTGCTCGTGAAGAAATTTCAGAAGTTCTCAAGGCGTGGTCGCTTTGGAAAATCCTTAAGGAGCAATGATTCCTCATCCAGTGACTACAAAAAGAGGCTATGCCACAAATGCAAGAAACCTGGTCACTACATCCAAGATTGTCCTCAGTGGGATAAGGAATCAAAGAAGAAGAAATACAAGGATTACAGTTCTGATGACGTAAAGAAGAAGAAGAAATCTTCAAAGTCTTCATCATCAAAATCCACGAAGTCTTCATCTCACAAGAAGAGAAGCTCCAAGAAGGCTCGGGCATTCATTGGCAAGAAAATGGACTCTAAGGCTGAATCTGAGGAACATGAGGACGAGGAGGCATCTGAGGAGTTCGAGTCTGGTGTGGCGAGCCTAGCTCTTGCTACTGCATTCGTCAGCAAGTTTATCTTCAACTCTGAAGAAAATGGCTTCACCAACAAGGCTGATGAAGGCAATGATGACTACGCTCCCACCTATTACTTCATAGCAAAGGGTGCCAAGGTAACTAAATACGCCTCCTCTGAATCTAGTGAGGATGAATCTGATGAAAACCTCAAGCCCAACTACTCTAAACTTGCTAAGATTGCTGTGAAACAACAAAAGGCTTTTGAAAAGGTTCAAAACATGCTAGATAAGAGTGATGATATGTTGGGTCAAGAAATGGATCGCACTAAAATCTTGACTGAAAATCTTCAGAGACTTCAGTCCAAGTTTGACAACCTTCAAGGTCATCATAACACTCTCTTATTTGATCACAAGAAGCTTTCTTATGAATTTCTTCAAAGAAAGCAAGATCTTGAAAAGCTAAGAGTGGATTGTGAAGATCTTCAGAAGGAGCGCGATTCATTACTTGCTCAACAAATCAGCGCTACTCGGGAAGAATTTGTTCCTCCATGTCTGAAGTGCATTGAACGTGAAACTGCTAATTCTTCACCTGAATGTTCAATGCTTCTAATGCTACAAATTCTTCATCTGTCTCTGCTATCACTAAATCCTCATCTGAGGACAATGCAAGTATCACTGATGATGCAGGGCTGAAGGAATTATACATGACAGGCATGTACAAAAGCCTCAAAAGGCATCAGACTCCTTGTGATGTGCTCAAAAAGTAGATCCTCAACAGAAACCCTAGGAAAGAGGGTATTGTCTTTGAGAGGAAACACAATGCTGATGGAACATATTGGAAACCTGAGTAGTACCCCAAAACCTCATGGGTTGCTGCAAAGGGACCTCCAGTTGATCCATCCAACTTATCTGGCTTTACATGTGAATCTCCTCATTCTTCTGATGAGTCATTTGACTCCAACTATAAACTGTTCAAAAATCAGAATGGTGAAGTATTTGCTAGATATGTTGGCACTAACTGCACGAACGGTTCCCCTATGAAGAAAATCTGGGTTCCCAAAAGTTGTCTTGAAAGTCTTCAGGTGAATGTCCTCATGACACCACCTGTGAAGAATAGGAACTCCAGATCAAATTCTTCATATGGACCAAATTCTTCATATGGATCAAAGTCCTCATACGGACCAAATTCCTCACGTGGATCAAATTCCTCAAAAGGATCAAAGTCCTCATATGATCATCATCATGCTAACCCCTCTGTTTCGCAGGGTAGAGCTAAGGGCTATGAATATGAACATTATTCTTCTAATCATTATGTTCATAAGTCCTCGAAGAATTTCTCTGCTTATTCATATGCTTACCCTAACCCCTCTTATGTGAAACAAAGTGGACTGACTTCTATGCCACCTTTCTCATATGGTGCTCACAGAGTGATGAACTCTTTGCCACCCCTTCAGATGTGCGTGGTGAAGAAAAAGAACTAATTTCTTATGCAGGGTCAGGTCTCCAGACGTGCTCAAAACGTGTGAAGAATTTGCTGGAGACCTGAACAGTGCCTAAAAGGACGCAGGCTAATCATGATGAAATGAACTTTCATTTCACACTTCCTCATACTGTTTATCTGTTCTATTGCTCGATGAAATTGATCTGATGATATTGATGTCATATTCTTCACTGATGAAGTATATGAGTTCGTAAGTTGCACTAATTCATCCGCAGGATGATCAACCCAAAGCCAATGAGTGGGTCCTCGATAATGGATGTACAAATCACATGATTGGTGACAAGAATCTATTGATGGATGCTCCTTTATCACCATCACATCTAAAGCATATCATCTTCACTGACAAAGGCAAAAGTCAGGTATTGGGTCTAGGTAAGGTTGCGATCTCAAAGGATCGACACATGGACAAAGTCATGCTTGTCGAGTCCTTAGAATACAGCCTCATGTCTGTCTCAATGCTTTGTGATCTTGATATGGTTGTTGTCTTTGGCAAATATCATTGCGTTGTGATCATGGAAGCTGACAATTCGAAAGTCTTCGGAGGCTTTAGGAGAGGAGACTTGTACATTGTTGATTTCTCTACAGGACCACAAGCGGTCGTATGCCTACTTGCAAAAGCTTCAGAAGGCTGGCTATGGCATCGATGACTTGGTCATGCTGGCATGAGGAATTTGCACACGCTTGCGAAGTAGAAGCATGTCATTGGCATTGAGAATGTCAAATTCCTCAAGGATCACTTATGCGGAGCCTCTGAAGCTGAAAAGATGACAAAAGCCAAGCATCCAGCAAAGACTATCATGACTACCACTCGACCGTTTGAATTGCTTCATATGGATCTTTTCGGTCCTAATCATTATTCTGCTGTTACAAATGATGCAACTCTATATGGCTTTGTTATTGTTGATGATTATTCTCGTTACACATGGTTGCACATTGTCACTAACAAACATGAGGTGCAGGACGTCTTCAAACGATTTTCCTCGAGGGCTTCAACCAACTTTGGTGTGAAGATCAAGCACATCAGAAGCGACAATGGGATTGAGTTCAAGAATTCCGTTCTTGATGACTATCTTGATGAACTTGGTATTACTCATGAGTTATCTGCTCCTTATACTCCTCAGCAGAATGGCGTCGTGGAGCGCAAGAACAGAACTCTTGTTGAGATGGCTCGCACTATGTTTGATGAATACAAGACACCTCGTCGGTTCTGGATTGAGGCTATTGATACTGCATGCCACATCATCAACAGAGTATATCTTCACAGATTCTTCAAGAAAACTGCTTATGAACTCCTCACTGACAAGAAACCCAATGTGAGTTACTTCAAAGTCTTCAGTGCTAAATGTTGGATTAGAGATCCTCATCATAATTCTATTTGCACCGAAAGCACATGAGGGTTTTAAGCTTGGTTATGGAAAGGACTCGCACACCTACAAAGTCTTCAACAACGTTCTTCACAAGGTTGTTCAAACTGTAGATATGCGGTTCGATGAAAATAATGGTTCGCAAAGAGAGCACCTACCTTCTGTGTTAGATGAACCATCACCTAAGGAATCTATCAAGTTCAAGGCTACTAAGGATGTCATTCCCACCGAAGAATCTGCTGAAGAATTCATTCCAAAACGTGATGAACGTCGAGCTAGCGCACCTGAAGAAAATGGTGCTGAGGAAAATGCTCCTAAAGAAAATGCGGATCAAATTCCTCGAAGACAACCCTCTCATCCTCGCATTGCAAACGAAGTGCAAATCGAGAAGATCATCGATGACATTGAAGCAGCAGGTCCTCTCACACGCTCAAAATCTTCAATTTGTCTAACTTTTGTGGGCACTTTGCTTTTGTCTCTATCACAGAGCCCACTAAGGTAGATGAAGCATTTCTGGACCCTGAGTGGATTCAAGCTATGCAAGAAGAATTACATCAGTTCGAGCTCAACAACGTCTGGGAACTGGTCAAACGTCCAGATCCTCGCAAGCACAACATTATTGGCACAAAGTGGATCTACCGCAACAAACAAGATGAAATTGGCCTTGTGGTAAGGAATAATGCACGACTTGTAGCTCAAGGCTACACACAGGTTGAAGGAATTGACTTCGATGAAACTTTTGCATCTGTTGCTAGACTTGAGGCTATTCGCATATTATTTGCTTATGCTAACCATCATGATATTATATTACAACAAATGGATGTGAAAAGTGCATTCCTCAATGGTAAGCTTGAGGAAGAAGTATATGTTGCTCAACCCCCAGGTTTTGAAGATCCAAAGCATCCTGACAAAGTCTTCAGACTCAATAAGGCCCTGTATGGCCTCAAGCAGGCTCCTCGGGCATGGTATGATACTTTGAAGGAATTCCTCATGAAGAAAGGCTTCAAACCCGGTTCACTCGACCCAACTCTTTTCACTAAATTTTATGATGGTGAATTGTTTGTGTGCCAAATTTATGTTGATGATATCATTTTTGGCTGTACTGACCAACGATACAGTGATGAATTTGCCTATATGATGAGTGAAGAATATAAAATGTCTATGATGGGAGAATTGAAATTCTTCTTAGGTCTTCAAATTCGGTAACAGCGCAACGGCATATTCATATCTTAGGAGAAATACCTCAAGGACGTATTGAGGTAATTTGGCATGCAAGATTGCAAAGGGGTCAAAATTCCAATGCCCACAAATGGCCATCTATGCACTGATGAAAATGGTAAAGACTTCAATCAAAAGGTATACCGCTCCATGATTGGCTCTTTATTGTACCTATGTGCATCAAGGCCGGATATTATGCTTAGTGTTTGCATGTGTGCCCAATTTCAAGCTACACCGAAGAAATCACACCATAAGGCTGTGAAGCATATTCTTCGATACTTAGCTCACACACCAACACTTGGATTATGGTATACCAAGGGCTCTTCGTTTGATCTCATTGGATATTCAGACTCTGACTATGCTGGCGATCACATGGACCGCAAGTCAACATCAGGCACATGCCATTTCCTCGGACGATGTTTGGTTTGTTGGTCCTCGAAGAAACAGAATTGCGTATCACTCTCCACTGCAGAAGCTGAGTATATTGCTGCTGGATCGTGCTGTGCTCAACTATTATGGATGAAGCAAACACTCAAGGACTATAGCGTCAACGTGAAGAATGTGCCTCTCTACTGCGACAATGAGAGTGCCATCAAGATTGCTCATAACCTAGTTCAGCACTCGAAGACCAAGCACATCCAGATTCGTCATCATTTTCTTCATGATCATGTGTTGAAGGGCGACATCTCCATCGACCACGTTAGCACTGAAGACCAGCTAGCCGATATCTTCACTAAGACCTTGGATGAGAAGATATTTAGCAAGTTGCGGTGTGAGCTAAATATCCTAGAATCTTCGAATGTTGTCTGAAATGGACACACATCCTAATACTTATGCTGACTTGATGACTTAGAGGCGCAACACACGAAGTAACGTTTTTCTTTGATCAATGAAGACTAATCCTCTAAGTGTGTAGAAATTAATGAAGAAATTGATTCTCAGAGCCCCACGACAATTGTACGCGGTGTCTGAAATCAGCTTTCTTATACGGTGGGTTACGCCACCAACCAAAGTCGAAAATCTTCAATTTGAGTTTTTGTTCATTTTTGAAATTCTCAGTTTTTCATATTCTTCAACCTTTGCATTGTCTTCACTCTTTCTGGTGTTGTTCTTCATTTGAATATATACATATGATTTTTATGTCCTCTACAACATTCACTTATTGCTAATTCTTCAAGTTGTTTTCTTCTGCTAAGTGAATGTGATCGGACCCTTCCCCCTCTATGCTAAACTCAACCCAGTCTGTTCACAAATTCTTCATGTGCATTCTATTTGAAACTCGTTCAAAATCTTCACTGTGTCCTTGACAACTGAAGAAATTGCGAACGAAAATTTTAACTTATCTTATCTGAATTTTCGGCTTTGCCACTCAAAGCGTTCCACATCCCATGACAATACTTATCTATTCACCCACGATCCTACACGATCGCCACCTATCAGTACGTGGGTGACACATGTCAAGCAAATGAGAAGGGCCAGGGGCACGTTCGTCCGATTTCCTCGGGCGTACAGTTGTTCACTCCCACTATAAATACCCCTGCCTCTTCTTCACTTCACTTTTACTCCGCTCGCTCTCACTCCCGCTCGAGCTCCCCAAACCCTAGTGCCGCCGCTACTTCATCGTCGCTGGTGAGGAAGAGCTTCACTGCCTCGACCTCCTCGTCGTCGTACTCGCGCCGGTTGCGGATTTCTTCACTCCGCCGCCGCCGTAGCCGTCTTCCTCTGCCAAGTTAGGGCGTGGAAGATCTGAACTGACGAACTTCACATCTACACTTCCCAGTTCGTCGTGTTCTTCAACTCGGGTAATTAAAAGTTACTTTTACTACCCTCTTTGATTCTTATGTTTTCTTGAAAATCTTCAAAGGTGTTTATTCTTCAAATCTTCACACACATGAACACGTCACATGTCATCTGCTCTTGATTCATTTCTCTAAGCAATGATTTTCTTCAAGATTCCTCAATTATGTGGATTTTCAATCTATACAACTCTGGAACCTAAGACAAAGAACGCTTAGTGAAATTCCTCAAGACTCATCTGGTCAAATTCCTCAAACCTATTATTTTTGAAAAACCTTCTGAGAACGCATATGACCTCTCCAAATTCCTCGCAACTATACTCTGTTCACAGGTACAAATGTCCGTTGCTGAATCACTAGGTTCTCATCAACTTAACTCATTTGCAACGTTCCTCGAAGAAAAGTTGCACACCTCTTCAGAAACTTCAGTTGTTCATATTTCTCAACTGAAGAAAATGGCTTAAGGAAAGAAGCCACAGAAGGGTGGAAAGAGGCCTGAGGTCAATACTGCTGTAAGGGCATATTTATCCCTCAGGTGTTTTGGTGATTGATGACAATGCATTTGCGGACTAATCGTGTGCCTTGAGTTTCTCAGATTCTTCATCTCTAGGCACGAGACGATTCGGTGCCCCTCGGATACTATTGGAGTCGGCGTTGTTCTACGTTTCTCTTTGGTGGATTTGAGTCGTAGGAGAGTCGTACTATTAAGAGGGAGTCCGCGTTGGAAAGGTTTGGGTTGAATCAACACGTACACTTGTTCCTCCTTTCCCTGCATTTTGGAGCTTCCCTTTGTTATCTTGGTTGTGCGGAAATCTGACGACTACTGCTGCACTTGCGGTAGTACCGCAAGTACAAGCGGTAGTACCGCTGTGTGTCACGGTAGTACCGCTCATCTGGAGCGGTAGTACCGCGGCTCCCAGGCCTTGTGCCGCTCCGGTGCGGTAGTAGGGGCGGATGTAATTTTTTATATCCGTGCCTGTAACGCCCTCGATGCGGCTATATCTCCCACGTGTCGAAGCACGACTTAGAGGCATAACCGCATTGAAAGCAATGTCGCAAGTGAGGTAATCTTCACACAATCCATGTAATACATAAGGGAAGAGATACATAGTTGGCTTACAATCGCCACTTCACACAATTACATGAATAAAGCATTACATCATCCAGATACAATCAAGGTCCGACTACGGAACCAAAATAAAAGAAGAACCCCAAATGCGACAAAGGTCCCCGATCGACCCCAACTGGGCTCCACTACTGATCAACTAGAACGAAACAACACAAAGGGCAAGATCTTCATCGAGCTCCTCCTTGAGCTTGGTTGCGTCATCTGCACGGTAACATAGGCACCTGCAAACTGGTTTTTGGAAGTATCTGTGAGCCACAGGGACTCAGCAATCTCGCACCCGCGAGATCAAGACTATTTAAGCTTATGGGTAAGGTAAAGGTATGAGGTGGAGCTGCAGCAAGCGACTAGCATATATGGTGGCTAACATACGCAAATGAGAGCGAGAAGAGAAGGCAAAGCACGGTCGATAAAGGTATGATCAAGAAGTGATCCTGGACTACCTACGTCAAGCATAACTCCAACACCGTGTTCACTTCCCGGACTCCGCCGGAAAGAGACCATCACGGTTACACACACGGTTGATGTATTTTAATTAAGGTCAACTTCGGGTTTTCTACAACCGGACGTTAACAAATTCCCATCTGCCCATAACCGCGGGCACGGCTTTCGAAAGTTCAAATCCCTGCAGGGGTGTCCCAACTTAGCCCATGACAAGCTCTCACGGTCAACGAAGGAATAGACCTCCACCCGAGACGTTCCGATCAGACTCGGTATCCCGGTACAACAAGACATTTCGACAGGGTAAAACTAAACCAGCAACACCGCCCGAATGTGCCGACAAATCCCGATAGGAGCTGCACATATCTCTTTCTCAGGGCACACTCAGATAGGTCAAGCTACGAGTAAAACCAACCCTCAAGTTTCCCCGAGGTGGCCCCGCAGGCTGCCCAGTTCGGACCAACACTCAGAGGAGCACTGGCCCGGGGGGGTTAAATAAGATGACCCTTGAGTCTGCAGAACCCAAGGGAAAGAAAAGGCTAGGTGGCAAATGGTAAAACCAAGGTTGGGCATTGCTGGAAGAGCTTTACTTAAGGCGAACTGTCAAGGGGTTCCCATTATAGCCCAACCGCGTAAGGGACGCAAAATCCGGGAACATAACACCGATATGACGGAAACTAGGGCGGCAAGAGTGGAACAAAACACCAGGCATAAGGCCAAGCCTTCCACCCTTTACCAAGTATATAGATGCATTAATTAAATAAGATATATTGTGATATCCCAACAAGTAAACATGTTCCAACAAGGAACAACATCTCCATGTTCCAACAAGGAACAACATCTCCATGTTCCAACAAGGAACAAACTTCAATCTTCACCTGCAACTAACAACGCTATAAGAGGGGCTGAGCAAAGCGGTAACATAGCCAATCAACGGTTTGCTAGGACATGGTGGGTTAGAGGTTTGACATGGCAATTTGGGAGGCTGACAAGCAAATGGTAGGCATCGTAGCATTGGCATAGCAAGAGCGAGCAAACTAGCATAGCAAAGATAGTAGTGATTTCGAGGGTATGATCATCTTGCCTGAGATCCCGCAAGGAAGAAGAACGAGTCCATGAAGAAGACAAACGGACGTAGACGAACGAATCCTCACAACTCCGGAACGAAACCGAAGCTAACGAGAGAAGCAACCCGGAAAGAAACAAACAACATGGTAAACACACAAGCATAAACATGTCATGATGCACAAACAAGTATGATGCATGTCCGGTTTAATGAGGCATGGCATGGCAAAATGCACAAACAAATACTACAAATTAAGTGGAGCTCAATATGCAACGAGGTGCATGTTGACGGAACACCACATCAATTATTTAGTTATCTCTCGTTTAAGCTACCCAACAATATTAACTGTTGTTAAACATGGCAAGAGGTGAAGCATAATATAAACTATACCATCTAAACAATTTAAATGGGGCCGGATATAAAAACAACAAATCCGGTAAATCCCCATATGCATTTAGCAATTTAATGCAACAACAAGTTTAAACATTTTAAATGTTGTTATCATGATGCGGATGACATATACAAGTTTTATGCAATTTTATGAAAATGTTGACATGAGCATGTTATGAAGCATTAGTCGCCATGGCGGAAGGAAAAAGGTGCCACGGCGGCAAAACAGAAATGGTGCCACGGCAACATATCCGAAAATGATGCCACGGCAACATATCGGTTATCCAACAACTCATTGAGATGTCGGTGCAAAAGAAAGTGGCGTGAGCGAGTCATGCAAGATGGTGGGGTGCTCCCGGTTACCGGGTTCCCACGGGTTAGTGGCATGGAAAACGAGTGACAATTCGAACACGGTGCAAACGGTGTATCTCATACATGCAAGGGCATCTCATCGCGGTCGTCGTCTCGGGGTTATACCTTGAAGCGTGCATTCGGGGCGGAACGCGTTCGTAGAGGGAAGTAGACGTTCACGGGTCGACGGTAGTGGTACATCTCGTAGACGTTCACGGGTTGTCGTGGAGGTAGACGTTCACGAGCGTCGTGGAAGTAGTGGTACACGTTCGTTTTTCGGAGAGGTACTTGATGAATCCAACATCTTCGGGGCGACGGTAGTGGTTCACGGACGTCGTGGTACTTGTCGGTCCGGTCTTGGTGTAGATGTACAAGGCAAACGTAGTGGTACTAAGCGCCGGTCGTCGGAGGGACTTGCCGAAATCCACAGAGCCGGTGTGCTTGTTCAGGCGTCGGTCTTGCACTTGGTGAATCCGCATAGTCGCACACGGGTCATAGTGGTACTAGGCAAAATCCACGGGGGTGGTCTTGGCGTGCAGCGAACAACAGCACAGGAAAGCAAGGCATGGCCGAAGGTGAGGTTGCAGCGGCCTTGGGCATGAACTCCAGCGACGGGAGCCGGTGGGGACGCGGGGGAGAAGGAAGGGCGAGGTGGAGGCACACAGGAGGGGAAGGAGGAGATCGAGGAGAGGGCCTCCTCTGGCGGCGCGAGGGAGGAGAGGGAGAGGGGATCGGCCGATGGGTGTGTGCGTGGTGGCGAACAAGAAGAAGGAGGCGGCGCTGGCAGGGAATCGAGAGGGAGAGATGCACGGGCTAGGGTTACAGGGGGGCGTGGCTGGGCCTTGGCCTTGGGCCGGCGCGGGAGGTTGGGAGGCCCAGGCTGCTGGGCTCCTCTCTCTCTCTCTAAAGAAAAATAAAAAACAGAACAGAGAAAAGAAAGAAAGAAAGAGAGGTTAGGGGAAGAAAAAGCGCAAGGGGATATTTTTCCCGGACTCGCAAAAATAAGCTTGTTCCAAGAAAAATAGAAAGGCCAAGATTGAAAGATTTAAATTCAAACTCATTTGAATTTAATTCAAATGGGTTTGAACGGAAGTGAGGGTTTGGGAAGGTCCAAAAATGTTCGGATTTTTGGTGGAGCTCCGGAAAATGATGAAAGAATAAATGGCAAAGTTGGAGATCAAGAATTAAGACAACAAAGGCATTGGGATTTTGCAAGTGTGTTATGGTGAATTCCAAAAATGGAATATTTAATATAGCTCCCTAATATTGGAGGATGTGTTATAAAGAGAAGTCACCCTTCCCTCGATTTAAATAGATCACAAGATCTATGCAATTTATTTAGAAGAGTTTTAAAAAAAATGACATGATGGCATGATGCAATGCAAATGATGCAACAAACAAAACAAATCACACGACGAAACTCGGAGTCGCTGGAAGTCTTCTGGATCGTCGGTCTCGGGGCGTTACAACACTCCACCACTACAAGAGGATCTCGTCCCGAGATCTAGAATGGCACCGGAGGGACAAACGGAGGAGAAAGAGAAGAGGTAAACTAAGATGCTTCTTTTACAAATGAGTGAAACCAAAGAACCTTGCGAGGTTGAACAAATTCGAGAAAAGAATACCACGAAGGTGAACTAGGTCGAAAACACTACGTTAGAAACGAGGGACAAAGAGCATTGCAAAACCTTGAGGTAGAAGGGAAGATATATATAGAAAACACTTCGGTTAAAGAAAAGGGATCAAGGAAGACCAAAATTCGGGCAGCACTCCAGTTGAACATGGAAGGAATTGAACATGAACTTGACAAGATGAGAGGATACTTGATGAAATGAACAACACACTGCATCCGGAACTATTGAAAGAATGGAACAAGGGGTAAGAAAGATTTCAGACAGCTCTCCAGTTGAGGAAGGAGGGAAAACTTGATAAGATTAGAGAACTCGAATGAAAACACGACACTCCGGTTAAATGGATAAGCAAGAAAAGAACACGATCCTCACGAATCGAGATGGTGAGTGAAAAGAGCAACGTCATAATGCCTCTGAAAGAAAGAATAGAAGATAGGTCATTGGAATAACAGAATGGAGGGGGAAATGGCAACTTCTGCCACAAATGAGCTTGGAAAGCACCCTTCCAAGAAGGTTACAACGGGGTTGTTGGAAAAAACCAACAACGAAGCGAATAAGCTTGTAGTGGGCTTATGGAAAACATCTCAAAATTATGAGGTGACAACCGGCCACTAACGGAAACAATTGCTTGCTTGAGATCAACGAAGAGATGAAAACTTCTTCCACCAAGATGATAAAGAGATAACTTGGATCATTGGCAAGCACCACAAATAGCAACATTCCAATGGAAGGCTTTTAGGTGAAATATGACACAAGATAACTCCAACAACGAGGTTGATGGATTTAAAAATAACTCATTCTTAACAACATGTGAATCATGGAACATGAACTCAAATTATCAAGAATGACATAATACCACCTCCAAAATATGGTAGAAAGAATTGCACTCAGGATTACCATATGAAGAAAGCTTGAGCTCCCTAGAAATGAATCTTGATGAAAACTTTGAGAAGGAATTAAATCCTTGATGAACCATCATGTAGAACCTCCATGAAGTACTCCGGTAAACAAAAGGAATGAAAAGAAAGAGAAATTGAAAACACAAGGTGAATCCTTGCAATGATTTAGATGGATCTCCGTGATAATTAGAGCTTGGAACTCCGGGAAAAAGAGAAGATGAAACAAATGAAACCAAGAATTTTAAGGGCCTCCGGAATAAAGAATTAATCACTTGGATGAACAAGAATAAGAATTATGTTATGCTTATCCTTCACCAATTAAATCGACGACAATCAACGGATTTAGCATACTACTTATTCTCGTAGAAAGGATTAAAAGAGATATAGCGTAAACTTGAGAAGGTCTTCAACGAACCACCGGTAGGATTGGAACAACAAATGAATTGATATGATGAACAAGGAAGAGAGATCTTGAAAGAACCACCGTAAGAATTGAAAATGATCGAAGTAGGGGTGCATCACCGGTAAGAATTAGCAAATGAACGAAGGTGCTTTAGGGTATTTAGATACATGAGAACGAAGAGAGCACGAGCCGATTAAAGATCACTTGAACAAGGCACCGGTAAGATCGGAGAATGATAACTGCAAACTGAGAATGAATAAATCTGAATTGATGGACTCCGGATGACAAACTGAGAAGACTCTTGAATATCTCCTGATGGGTGAAAAAGATTCTCACAATCGAAAACAATTATGTGAGGATGGCAACAAGCTAGCACCATGAATCTTGAAGAGAATAGAGCAAGATTAAAGAGAAACTCTTCTTCGGTCTTCAAATGATGAGAATGACAACGAGAAACACCACCAAGAATTATTGAGGCACACCGGAAGAATCAAAAGCGAAGAGGTTGAGCCAACTATGAAAAGAATTTGAAAGATCTTGGAGAAAAGCATTTGACTGATGATAGCTCATCTTACGTCAAACTTGGAGAAGAATTTAGGATAGCTCTGGGAGAATAGAAGAGTCAGGTAAGATCCTGGGAAAAGACCTGTGGGTTAGGGCCCACTCAAAAGAACACCATTGAACAATTTGAAGAGAGATAATGCACCGGTTGAAATAAAAGACTTGAATGAGAGAACATCCTCGAAAGATCTTGAACGAATGCATAGTGGAAACACGAATCTTCGAGATATCTTGAGCACTCCGGAACAATTTAATAGTGAGAGATGGATGATTAAGAGGTGCACCGGCATAAGAAAAGCATTGGAAAAAAAGAAAAGGAGTATGCTTAATACCAAAGCTTGAATTAAATCCACCGGAGAAGAAAAGAACGAGGAATGATGAACTTGAAGCTCCATTAGAATCTTCATGAGAATCACCTGATAAGAACATTGACGGAAAAGAATGGAGAAACTTCACAAAAATAAAAGGATACTTGGTCAAGAAATCTTAGTCCTTGAGGAAAAAGGGTGGGTGGGTGGGAAAGAACAAAGGCAACTTGGAGACGGATGAAACAAACACCGTTGAGAAGAAATGATAATTGGTCTTGCTGATGTTGAAGTGATCGGATCCACTTGAAGAGAAACATGCCGGTTGAAAAGGATTGACATGACAATCTCGATTGTCGAGAAGGATTGGTATTCACATCGGAGTATGAGAACACCATTTGGAAAAGGTATGGAATCAACATTTGACTTCGAAGCAACTCGAATACCACAACTCAAAACAAAACAAAGGATTGGCTTGCAAATAAGCCAGAACAAACATATGATAGAGATTTCGTCCGAAGTTTTCGTGGTGGGGCCTACACGGGCTCGATCGTACAACACCATCATGTACAAGGCAGTGCACATGACATACGAAGCGTCCCCGAGTCGGCATAGCCAAGGACTCTTTAAGACACAACGAGACCACTGTAAAATCGACCGTGAATAGGTGGACCACTAGACGTCGAACCCCAATTTCATATCATACATCTGTTGGAAAGATATCCTAAGAGCTACTTGAATTCCCACCTATGAAACTCCCGAAATTTTCTGGTTATGCAATCAGGTGTTGGGGATACAGGGGAAGCATAATATCTCACCCAAACTAACAAATCCTACATCCAGCTGTATCCATCCTTCAACACATAACCAAGAAACCTTCGGAAATCATCTACCTCAACCTTCGAAAAGCATCCGTTATACAAGTTATGGCGATACTCCCGTACTCACCTCAGTACTGGGTTATCGGGGTTATCTCACCAACAACTGCATAAAAGAGATTTTCGATGTCGGCGTACTAAACTCAGGTATTCCAGAACTGCAACGATAAAATTATGACGACAACACCTCAGAGCTCAACTCCCCGGGACACTTCCACTAAACCCCTGACAGGAGGCACCAAGACAATGTTCTCATCATAAAACCATCGGAACGATTCCAAGATACCCGCGTGATCCTAAATTTTTTTTAGTGAAATTTGAGAAGAGAAGAGTCAAAACTCTACGTCAGGGTGCCTCACCAGAGCGACGAAGGGACTGGGGAGTAAAAAGAATTCCTAACTCTCCGATATATATAATCCTAAATGACTCAAAATATTTATCTAGACACAACTCGGCCGCTAAAAACGATCAAGCAGTGGGGCTCCTAAGGTCGGGGAAGGCTCTGATACCAACTTGTAACGCCCTCGATGCGGCTATATCTCCCACGTGTCGAAGCACGACTTAGAGGCATAACCGCATTGAAAGCAATGTCGCAAGTGAGGTAATCTTCACACAATCCATGTAATACATAAGGGAAGAGATACATAGTTGGCTTACAATCGCCACTTCACACAATTACATGAATAAAGCATTACATCATCCAGATACAATCAAGGTCCGACTACGGAACCAAAATAAAAGAAGAACCCCAAATGCGACAAAGGTCCCCGATCGACCCCAACTGGGCTCCACTACTGATCAACTAGAACGAAACAACACAAAGGGCAAGATCTTCATCGAGATCCTCCTTGAGCTTGGTTGCGTCATCTGCACGGTAACATAGGCACCTGCAAACTGGTTTTTGGAAGTATCTGTGAGCCACAGGGACTCAGCAATCTCGCACCCGCGAGATCAAGACTATTTAAGCTTATGGGTAAGGTAAAGGTATGAGGTGGAGCTGCAGCAAGCGACTAGCATATATGGTGGCTAACATACGCAAATGAGAGCGAGAAGAGAAGGCAAAGCACGGTCGATAAAGGTATGATCAAGAAGTGATCCTGGACTACCTACGTCAAGCATAACTCCAACACCGTGTTCACTTCCCGGACTCCGCCGGAAAGAGACCATCACGGTTACACACACGGTTGATGTATTTTAATTAAGGTCAACTTCGGGTTTTCTACAACCGGACGTTAACAAATTCCCATCTGCCCATAACCGCGGGCACGGCTTTCGAAAGTTCAAATCCCTGCAGGGGTGTCCCAACTTAGCCCATGACAAGCTCTCACGGTCAACGAAGGAATAGACCTCCACCCGAGACGTTCCGATCAGACTCGGTATCCCGGTACAACAAGACATTTCGACAGGGTAAAACTAAACCAGCAACACCGCCCGAATGTGCCGACAAATCCCGATAGGAGCTGCACATATCTCTTTCTCAGGGCACACTCAGATAGGTCAAGCTACGAGTAAAACCAACCCTCAAGTTTCCCCGAGGTGGCCCCGCAGGCTGCCCAGTTCGGACCAACACTCAGAGGAGCACTGGCCCGGGGGGGTTAAATAAGATGACCCTTGAGTCTGCAGAACCCAAGGGAAAGAAAAGGCTAGGTGGCAAATGGTAAAACCAAGGTTGGGCATTGCTGGAAGAGCTTTACTTAAGGCGAACTGTCAAGGGGTTCCCATTATAGCCCAACCGCGTAAGGGACGCAAAATCCGGGAACATAACACCGATATGACGGAAACTAGGGCGGCAAGAGTGGAACAAAACACCAGGCATAAGGCCGGGCCTTCCACCCTTTACCAAGTATATAGATGCATTAATTAAATAAGATATATTGTGATATCCCAACAAGTAAACATGTTCCAACAAGGAACAACATCTCCATGTTCCAACAAGGAACAAACTTCAATCTTCACCTGCAACTAACAACGCTATAAGAGGGGCTGAGCAAAGCGGTAACATAGCCAATCAACGGTTTGCTAGGACATGGTGGGTTAGAGGTTTGACATGGCAATTTGGGAGGCTGACAAGCAAATGGTAGGCATCGTAGCATTGGCATAGCAAGAGCGAGCAAACTAGCATAGCAAAGATAGTAGTGATTTCGAGGGTATGATCATCTTGCCTGAGATCCCGCAAGGAAGAAGAACGAGTCCATGAAGAAGACAAACGGACGTAGACGAACGAATCCTCACAACTCCGGAACGAAACCGAAGCTAACGAGAGAAGCAACCCGGAAAGAAACAAACAACATGGTAAACACACAAGCATAAACATGTCATGATGCACAAACAAGTATGATGCATGTCCGGTTTAATGAGGCATGGCATGGCAAAATGCACAAACAAATACTACAAATTAAGTGGAGCTCAATATGCAACGAGGTGCATGTTGACGGAACACCACATCAATTATTTAGTTATCTCTCGTTTAAGCTACCCAACAATATTAACTGTTGTTAAACATGGCAAGAGGTGAAGCATAATATAAACTATACCATCTAAACAATTTAAATGGGGCCGGATATAAAAACAACAAATCCGGTAAATCCCCATATGCATTTAGCAATTTAATGCAACAACAAGTTTAAACATTTTAAATGTTGTTATCATGATGCGGATGACATATACAAGTTTTATGCAATTTTATGAAAATGTTGACATGAGCATGTTATGAAGCATTAGTCGCCATGGCGGAAGGAAAAAGGTGCCACGGCGGCGAAACAGAAATGGTGCCACGGCAACATATCCGAAAATGATGCCACGGCAACATATCGGTTATCCAACAACTCATTGAGATGTCGGTGCAAAAGAAAGTGGCGTGAGCGAGTCATGCAAGATGGTGGGGTGCTCCCGGTTACCGGGTTCCCACGGGTTAGTGGCATGGAAAACGAGTGACAATTCGAACACGGTGCAAACGGTGTATCTCATACATGCAAGGGCATCTCATCGCGGTCGTCGTCTCGGGGTTATACCTTGAAGCGTGCATTCGGGGCGGAACGCGTTCGTAGAGGGAAGTAGACGTTCACGGGTCGACGGTAGTGGTACATCTCGTAGACGTTCACGGGTCGTCGTGGAGGTAGACGTTCACGGGCGTCGTGGAAGTAGTGGTACACGTTCGTTTTTCGGAGAGGTACTTGATGAATCCAACATCTTCGGGGCGATGGTAGTGGTTCACGGACGTCGTGGTACTTGTCGGTCCGGTCTTGGTGTAGATGTACAAGGCAAACGTAGTGGTACTAAGCGCCGGTCGTCGGAGGGACTTGCCGAAATCCACAGAGCCGGTGTGCTTGTTCAGGCGTCGGTCTTGCACTTGGTGAATCCGCATAGTCGCACACGGGTCATAGTGGTACTAGGCAAAATCCACGGGGGTGGTCTTGGCGTGCAGCGAACAACAGCACAGGAAAGCAAGGCATGGCCGAAGGTGAGGTTGCAGCGGCCTTGGGCATGAACTCCAGCGACGGGAGCCGGTGGGGACGCGGGGGAGAAGGAAGGGCGAGGTGGAGGCACACAGGAGGGGAAGGAGGAGATCGAGGAGAGGGCCTCCTCTGGCGGCGCGAGGGAGGAGAGGGAGAGGGGATCGGCCGATGGGTGTGTGCGTGGTGGCGAACAAGAAGAAGGAGGCGGCGCTGGCAGGGAATCGAGAGGGAGAGATGCACGGGCTAGGGTTACAGGGGGGCGTGGCTGGGCCTTGGCCTTGGGCCGGCGCGGGAGGTTGGGAGGCCCAGGCTGCTGGGCTCCTCTCTCTCTCTCTAAAGAAAAATAAAAAACAGAACAGAGAAAAGAAAGAAAGAAAGAGAGGTTAGGGGAAGAAAAAGCGCAAGGGGATATTTTTCCCGGACTCGCAAAAATGAGCTTGTTCCAAGAAAAATAGAAAGGCCAAGATTGAAAGATTTAAATTCAAACTCATTTGAATTTAATTCAAATGGGTTTGAACGGAAGTGAGGGTTTGGGAAGATCCAAAAATGTTCGGATTTTTGGTGGAGCTTCGGAAAATGATGAAAGAATAAATGGCAAAGTTGGAGATCAAGAATTAAGACAACAAAGGCATTGGGATTTTGCAAGTGTGTTATGGTGAATTCCAAAAATGGAATATTTAATATAGCTCCCTAATATTGGAGGATATGTTATAAAGAGAAGTCACCCTTCCCTCGATTTAAATAGATCACAAGATCTATGCAATTTATTTAGAAGAGTTTTAAAAAAAATGACATGATGGCATGATGCAATGCAAATGATGCAACAAACAAAACAAATCACACGACGAAACTCGGAGTCGCTGGAAGTCTTCTGGATCATCGGTCTCGGGGCGTTACAGTGCCCTCCATGGTAGTACCCCTCGTCCAGCGCGGTAGTACCGCGGGGGCCCACGGTAGTACCGCTCCCTAGGAGTCGTAGTACCGTGGCCCTCCTACCTAGTACCGCAGTGTCACGGTAGTAGGCGCGGATGTAATTTTTTACATCCGCGCCCGCACGGTAGTACCGCGCCTCGCGAGCGGTAGTACCGCGTCGGATTTTTGTACCACCTCAGTTTCAGCGGAAGTAGGCACGGATGTAATTTATTTCATCTGCGCCCTTCCCAGGCCGTGACTTTCCTGCCTTGCGGTAGTACCGCAAGTGGGTGCGGTAGTACCGCGCAAGCGGTAGTACTGCCCCCTTGTCAGGCTAGTTCCGGCCTGTGCTGCTGTCGCGGTAGTACTGTGGTCAGCCACGGTAGTACCGCACAGCTTCGCGGTAGTACCGCGCCCCTGGAGCGGTAGTACCGTGTGTCGCGGGCTGAACATGTGGATAACGGTTGGATTTTTTCCACGACTATATAAGGGGTGTCTTCTACCTCTAGTTGACTACCTCTTCCACCTCTAAGCTCCATTGTTGCTCCAAGCTCCATTTTCACTCGATCTCTCTCCCTAGCCAATCAAACTTGTTGATTTGCTCGGGATTGGGTGACAAGTGCCCGATCTACACTTCCACCACAGGATATTTGATTCCCTCCACTTATCCCTAGAAGTTCTTGTTACTCTTGGGTGTTGAGCACCCTAGACGGTTGAGGTCACCTCGAAGCCATACTCCATTGTGGTGAAGCTTCGCGGTATTGTTGGGAGCCTCCAAGTGTTGTGGAGATTGCCTCCTGTTTGTAAAGGTCCGGTTGCCGCCTTCAAGGGCTCCAATAGTGGAATCACGGCATCTCGCATTGTGTGAGGGCGTGAGGAGATTACGGTGGCCCTAGTGGCTTCTTGGGGAGCATTGTGCCTCCACACCGCTCTAACAGAGACGTACTTCCCTTTAAAAGGAAGGAACTTCGGTAACACATCCTAGTCTCCACCGGCTCCACTCTTGGTTATCTTGTCCCTTTACTTTTGCAAGCTTACTTGTGCTATATCCATTGCTTGCTTGTGTGCTTATTGTATTTGCATCATATAGGTTGTCCACGTAGTTGCACATCTAGACAACCTATTTCATCGCAAGGTTTAAATTGTTAAAGAAAAGTCTAAAAAGTGTTAGTTTCCTATTCACCCCCCTCTAGTCAACCATATCGATCCTTTCAATTGGTATCAGAGCCTCGTCTCTTTATTAAGGACTTTGTCGTTCGAAGAGTATGGTTGACAACAACGACGGTGCGGAGGAGCACTCCGGTGTGAATCCCGTCTCGTCTTCGGCCGAAGGGGGAACCTCGGTCTCTCGCGAGGAATTCAATGTGGCTTTAGACACATTGAAAACCTCCATGACGGCCGAGGTTAAAAGCATGTTTTCTGAATTCCTAGAGGGACTCAAACTATCTACCTCGCCAATGAAAGTGGATGATCCCATTAACAAGGTGACGGATGCAAACCCCGACAAGGGGGAAGCTAATAGTGAAAAGAGTCCGTCTACTAGTGGTAGAAATGGCACCGACATCTTTGCCAATGTGGAACCCCCGGTGTATAGAGGACCGATCCCCTCTACTCATTTGAATCATGCCGGTCCTCCTCCTAAATATGTGAAAAATGAAGATTTTGATGCTTGGCTCTATCGCTTCAAGCGTCACTTAAAACATGTGAACACTAACCTTTGGATAATTATTGAAGAAGGTTTCTATCCTCATGATCCAAGCAATTTCACCCCTCGAGAAGAAGTGGACAATCAATTCAATGAAAGTGCTCTCTTCATCATCCAAGATGCAATCCTTCCCTAAGATCTCCCTCATCTTCGACCTCATGCCATGGCTAAAGAAGCATGGAAATGTGTCGAGCGTCTCTATCGAGGAAGTGCTAGCATTCAACGCTCCAACTATGAAGTGGTGCAAGATGAGGCCGATGAGTTTGCAATGAAAGAGGATGAATAACCTCGTGAGCTCTTTCAAAGAGTGACCAAACTCGCGGTCGCACTCCGAGATCATGGAAGCAAGGACACGGATGACAACTGGATCAAGCGCAAGTTCCTCAAGGCCATGATGCCCTACAACAAGGCCATGTCCTCCATCATTCGCCAAAGACCGGACTTCCACTCCATGACCTCTAGTGAAGTGTTGGATGAGTTTGTTGCAATGAGCATCTTGGACAAGACTGCCGACAATGCGGTGCTCCGTTCCCAAAGGGCAAAGAAGCCCAATCTTGCCTTGAAGGCCAAGGTTAGTGTGGAAGAAGAAGAAGAAGAGGAAGATGAGGAGAGCAACCCCGAGGACACGAAGTATGATTATCATGAGCACATGGCTCTTGCCTCAAGATAGTTTTGGAGTAAGAAGACTACAAGACCCAACTTCAACAAGAACAACTCAAGTGGCCTCAAGGGGAAGCAACGAGTTAGAACTTGTTTCAACTATGGCAATGTTAGCCATTTCATTGCGGATTGTCCATACGAGATGCGGGAAGACAATGGTGGCAAGTTCATTCAAAAAGACAAAGCCAAGTCCTTCCCCAACAAGAACAACTTCACCAAGAAGACTCCTTCTCGCGGGTTGGTGGTTCAAGAAGAATACCGTGAGGATGATGATGATGATGAAGATGGTGAAACAATGGCCATGGAATCCGTTGCCATTGTCACAACTCCTCGGGTGTCTCTCTTCGATGCACCTAACGAGAACATCACCGCCAAGTGCCTCATGGCTAAGGCCACCACCCCAACATCAAAACCACCATTATTCCTAACCCTCCTTCAACGGATGACTTTGATAATGGTAAGCGGTCTAATGAGGAGATCAATGAATTTGAGTCCTTCATGAGTAAGCTCAAGGGCAAATCCAAGAAGCATTTCGTTGCTCTCTTGGAACAACTTGGTGAAGCCAATGACATGATCGAGGCTCATGAAGAAACCATCACTAAGATCGAAAGTCATAGTCGTGACTATGCCGATGAGATATCAGATCTCTCTAATGCTCTTGAGGAAGAGCGTGGGCATCGTTTGGCTCTTGGGGAGTCACACAATGATGGTCATGCTAAACTAAAGAAAGATCTTGATCATGCTCTTGTTGTGTCTCGTGTTCTAGCTTCCGAGAAGGCTAAACTTGGGGTTGATCATGTTAGACTCACGGAGGAGTTTGATGTACTTGACAAGGCCCACAAGGTCTTGAAAGGTGCTCATGCCACCCTCAAGGAGTCTCATGCTCAACTCCAAGTTAAGCTAACCAAGGAAAAGGCCACATTTCCTCACATGGTCTTAATTGATAATGCAAATGCAACTAACCCATGTTGTGAGCATGTGCATCTTGTGGAGGAAAATGCCAAGTTGAAGGAACAACTCGAGAAAGGTCTTGTGTCATGCATACAAGGCGAGAAGAACCTAAATGACCTTTTGAGCAATCAAAAGGAAGTTGTGGGCAAGGAGGGAGTTGGGTTTGCACCCAAGTGCAAGAACAAGAAGAAGAACAAGGAGAAGAAGAGCAAGACCAATCGACCTCCTCCGCTCACGCAAACCTTTGTGAAGGAGGGAGAAGGTGCTCCTAAGGAGAAGAAGAACAATGGGAAGAGTGGTAAAGCCAAAGAGCGCAACGCCATATCTCCCAACAAAGCCGGCGACTTTAACCCCTCTTATGTGTTGTGCCATGCTAGTGATGGACATGTTTATGCTAAATTTGTTGGTTCTATTATGAGTACATTGAATGGTCTATTTGGGTCCCTAAGACCCTTGTTACTAACATCAAAGGACCCATTACTCAATGGGTACCTAAAACCAAGCATTGATCTTTTGTAGGTGTTTGCTTCCGGTGGGGGATCATGGTTGCTCGATAGTGGAGCAACAAATCATATGACCAGGAGCAAGGACTTGGTGGTGGACATGCACAAGATCCCATCTATGCCCACCAATGTCGAATGGGGTGATGCCTCACATTCTAAGGTATTGGGTCTTGGCAAGGTTGTCATTTCTCATGATCTAACGATCGAGAAAGTCATGCTTGTTGAGTCCCTTGCATTCAATTTACTTTCCGTTCGTCAACTCGCACTCATGGGTTTTGCCACCTTCTTTGATATTGATACCGTGGCCCTCTTGTGGAGCAAGACTCTTAAAGTAGCCTTTGTTGGGCATGTCGAGAACGGTCTCTATGTGGTTAACTTCTCGGAGCAACCCACTAAGACCACGACATGCCTAATGGCTAAAGTTGATGTGGGATGGCTTTAGCATCGCCGTTTAGACCACGTCAATATGAGATCTTTGCAAAGTCTTCTCAAGGGGGACCATGTTCATGGACTAACGAATGTTAGTTTTGCCAAAGATCGTGTTTGCAGTGCTTGTATCGAAGGAAATCTTCATGAGACGGCTCACCCTCCCACGACTATCATCTACTCGAGGAGACCCTTGGAGCTCCTCCACATGGACCTCTTTGGGCCCCCATCCTTTGATAGTCTTGGGGGTAGAAAGTATTGCTTGGTGATAGTGGATGATTATTCAAGATACACTTGGGTATACTTCTTCAAGAGGAAGAGTGAGACTCAACAAACCGTCATCGACTTTGCAAATGAAGCTCAACGTCAACACAATGCAAAGATCTTGACAATAGGAAGTGACAACGGCACCGAGTTCAAGAACTACACCTTGGATGAGTTTCTTAGTGATGAAGGGATCAAGCATCAATATTCTGCACCATATACCCCTCAACAAAATGGTGTTGCGGAGAGGAAGAACCGGACGTTGATGGATGCGGCAAGGACCATGATGGAGGAGTTCAAGTCTCCATACAACTTCTGGGCCGAAGCCATAAACACAGCTTGTCATGCATCCAACCGGCTCTATCTCCGCAAAGGCTTGAACAAGACTCCGTATGAGATACTCACCGGGAACAAGCCCAATCTCAAGTACTTCCGGGTGTTCGGGTGTAAGTGTTTCATTCTCAAGAAAGGTGTTCGTTTGTCTAAATTCGAAGCTAGAGCTCATGAGGGCATATTTGTTGGTTATGCTACAAACTCTAATGCTTACCGTGTTCTCAACAAGTCCAACGGACTCATCGAGGAGACGTGTAACATAGAGTTTGATGAAAATAACGGCTCCCAAGTGGAGCAAAGTGGTACTTGTGATGTAGGTGATGAAATTCCTCCCCAAGCCATAAGAAGAATGGGTATTGGTCATATCCTACCGATTGAGGAACCCCTTGTGGCCGAAGGAGAAGGACAATGCTCCACTCAAGTGGAGCCATCACCTCCCCAAGACCCACACGCTTCCGAAGAACAAAGTGAAGGCCCTCACCCTCATGAACAAGACCAAGGGCAAGATCAACCTCAAGATGGTGGTGAACCTCTAAATGATGCCCAAGGTCAAGTTCTCCCCTCGAGCAAGTTCAAGATCATGAGCAAGCTCAAGACGGCGCTCAAGATGATCAAGTTAACCTTCCTCCTTCCACATCCGAGGAGGAATTAGAGCGTCGTGCCGTGAAGATTGCTTCCAAACTCACCACACAAGGCCATCTCATGGAAAACGTGGTTGGAAGCCTAAGAAAGGGGGTAAGCACTCGTAGACAATTAGCTAACTATTGTGAACATCATGTGTTTGTCTTGTGTTGAACCCCAAAAGGTCTATGAGGCGCTCGAAGACTCGGATTGGCTCAATGCCATGCATGAAGAACTCAACAACTTCGAATACAACAAGGTGTGGAGATTGGTGCCAAGACCTTCGGGGAACCACAACGTCATTGGAACAAAGTGGATCTTCAAGAACAAGCAAGATGCTCATGGAAACATCATTCGCAACAAGGCAAGATTGGTAGCACAAGGCTACTCCCAAGTCGAGGGTATCGACTACGGTGAAACCTTTGCTCCCGTTGCTCGTCTTGAATCCATTCGTTTGTTGATTGCTTATGCTTCCCATCACAACTTTAAGTTGCAACAAATGGATGTGAAAAGTGCTTTTCTTAATGGTCCCATTAATGAGTTGGTTTATGTCAAGCAACCCCCCGGGTTCGAGGACCCCTACTTCCCGGATCATGTGTATCAACTCGATAAGGCACTGTATGGCCTTAAACAAGCCCCACGTGCGTGGTATGACCACCTTACCGAGTTGTTACAAGATCGTGGATTTGAAGTAGGACAAATCGATCCCACTCTTTTTACTAAGAAGGTCAAAGGGGAGTTGTATGTATGCCAACTATATGTTGATGATATTATCTTTGGTTCTCCTAACAAAGCTTTCAATGAGGAATTTTCAGCTCTCATGACCTCCAAGTTCAAGATGTCTTCGATGGGAGAGTTGACGTTCTTCCTTGGCTTTGACATCAAACAAAGAAGAGAAGGAACCTTCATCAACCAAGCCAAATACACTCAAGACATGCTTAAAAGATTCAAGCTAAGTGATGTCAAGCCGGCTTCTACACCAATGCCTACCAAGTGCCAACTTGACATTGATCCCAATGGTAAAGCGGTGGATCAAAAGGTATATCGCTCCATGATTGGCTCCTTGCTTTACCTTTGTGCATCTAGACCGGATATCATGTTGAGTGTGGGGATGCGTGCACGGTTTCAAGCCGCACCAAAGGAAAGTCACTATGTGGCGGTCAAGAGAATCTTTTGATATTTGGCTCATACCCCAAACTTTGGCTTATGGTACCCAAGAGGAGCAAATTTCAAGCTTGAAGGTTTCATGGATTCCAATTGGGTGGGGGACAAAGTGGATAGGAAGTCAACTTTCGGAGGGTGCCAATTTCTTGGTTGCTCTTTGGTAAGTTGGTCTTCCAAGAAGCAAAGTTGTGTGTCTCTCTTGTCCACCGAAGCGGAGTATGTGGCGGCCGGTAGTTGTTGTGCTCAACTCCTATGGATGAGGCAAACTTTAAAGGAGTACAGTGTCATTTGTGACAAAGTGCCTCTTTGGTGTGATAATGAAAGTGCCATCAAGATTTCTCTCAACCCGGTACAACACTTCAAGACGAAGCACATTGAGATTCGGTATCACTTCATCCGGGATCACATTAGGCGAGGGGAGATCGAGCTCAAGTATGTCAACACTCATGATAACCTTACAGATATTTTCACGAAGCCCTTGGAGGAAGCAAGATTTTGCGAGTTAAGGCATGAGCTAAATATCATTGATTTGAGCAATGTGACTTGAACCCGTACACCCCCCAGCACACTCAACGTGTTGTCTAGTTTAGGTGTAGGCATGGACATTGGGGGAGTGTTGTTCTCTCAATGAACTCTCCCTCCCCCCATTATGCATAAATCGATCACCTCTTTCACATTAGCCATTTTTAATGGTACTCGTGCTTCAAAGACGAGTTTTGGTCATGGGCCCAAGGGTAATTCTTCGCGGTGCCATACCATCCAACTCAAACATAGGTGGCTTCGGCCACCGCCCTCTCTCCTCGAGAGGCCTTGTCGCTTGGTGGTTTCTTGTCGTCTTTTTGCCTCTGGTTTGTGCATGTTCTTGTGGTTTCTTGTGTGTGAAAAGTTTCCGTGCAAAGGATTTTTTTCTTCTCGTGTTGAAACTTGCGGTGACTTGAGCTCACGGTACTACCGCAGCCAGCCACGGTACTACCGCTTGCGGGAGCACGGTACTACCGTCACCACGCGGTAGTAACTTTTTACTGCCGCCTGGTTGAGCGGTACTACCGCCTCGGCGTGGTACTTCCGCCCGAGCGGTACTACCGCGATGATACGCGGTACTACCGCGCCGGTTCGAGCGCGTGGGGATAAGGACGAGCAGGCGGAGTTTTAACTCCCCATACCCATTCACTGTCCTCTCTCTCCACGTCGCCTCCTTCTCTCCCTCGCTCAAGAACGGAGCTGGCGTTCATCGCCGGATCTCCTCCACCGGCTGCCCTCCCGTGATTCCGGCCGGTGGGATCGTTCCCCACCACGTGCTCTTGCTATGGACCAAGGTTTTTCCCCAACTCCCTCTCCGTGTTGATTGTGTTTGGTGTTTCTAGGTTTTGGGGGAGGCTTGTGTGTTCTTGAGATTCTTAGGCTTAATCTCTGCAAGAGTAGGATGAAGGAGCGTGGTATTGCATAGGATTTATACTTGTATTGTTGTCTTGCGCTAGATCTGATCACCGTAGCACCGCCATTGTTTCGCGGTTCTTTTTAGATTCAAACCGCCGGTTGGATCTGACGCGATGCGGTACTACCGCCCGTCTGGCGCGGTACTACCGCTTGCACGGTACTACCATGCTCTGTGCGGTACTAAAATTTTACTTCCGCTCCAACCACGGTACTACCGTGACCTCGCACTGTACTACCGCGTTTGGAGCAGTACTAATATTTTAGTACCGCAGGCAGTGGCAGTTCTACCGTGGCTCACATCTATCGCATGCCAACTTTCTCGTATGCCTTCTATGTGTTTCTTGTGCTTTTTCGTGGCCTTTGCATTGATCTTTTCGCATCTTTGGTGTTTTGCGTGTGTGTCTCAGGTGGTGGCTCTCGCCGGTCCAACCCCAGTCGTGACACTGGCTCTAAACCTCTGCGTAACCCAGGTGAAGTACCAGAGGGCTCGTCTGCCTCCAAGCGCAATGTCAAGCACTCAGCTAGCAAGCACAAGGAGCCCGCTAAGGGCATGGATGAGATAGCCCAAGCTGATTATGTCCGTCTCAGGCAGCTTCACCCTTATGTGCACCCGTGTTCCACTGTCAGAGGCTGTGAGCTGTTCTGGAACAAGCAACAGACTAACATCTATCTGGATGTCATCAAGAACAAGCAGAATACCTATGTGGAGGTGAAGTGGATTGATATGCATCACATGAGGAAGGACAAGTTCCGTGACTACTTTGGAGAGGCTCTGGACTTGGTGGAGCAGTTTGGCATTGAGCATGTGTTAACCTTCCACCTCGACTATGACCCTGAGCTTATCTGTCAGTTCTTTGCCTCAGTCTACTTTCACTCCGATGAGGAACGGAGGATGACCTGGATGACCAATGGCCGTAAGCTGTCTGCTACCTGGAAGGAGTTCATGGATCTTCTCCAGGTTCCTGATGATGGGCTCAACTCTCCAGTGGGTGTTCGCCCCCATGCCAATGCTGAGTCTGCCAACAAGGACAGGCTTGCACCATTCATGGTTGAGAAGGCGCTCGCCAATGGCAAGACAACTTTGGTGCTCAACCCTTTTCTGGATATCATGTATCGCATCTTCCCCAACTCCTTGTTCCCTCGCATCGGTGACAAAGACAAGGTTCATGCCTATATGGTGGACATGATGCTCATCTGCGAGGAGGCTCGTTCGTCTCAGTCTCAGCCACTTGATGTCTCACACATCATGTGGTGTGAGCTCCAGTTTGCAGTGTTCAACCGCAAGGTGCCTATCTATGGGCCCTATCTGTTTCTGCTGATTTCGGAGACTTGGGAGAAGATGTTCCCTGATGAGGAGTTTCTTGCTCCAGACTGGGTTCGCCATGAGCCCATCTGCCTGCGTATCAAATCCAACTGGGCCAACACCACTACTCGTGCCGAGGCGACTGCTGCTAGGGCTGCTGTTGATGAGGAGGATGCTGGCGCCGAGGATGTTGCTGAGGGCCGTGCTGCTAGGCCTTCCCAGAGTGCCACTATGCCATCATGGTCCAAGAAGCTGAAGTACAAGATGAAGACTCTTTTCTGCATGCAAGCTAAGGGGCAGTATAGGACTCACGTGGTGTCCAAGGAGAGTCGTCGCCGGGACAACAAGATCTTGCAGCTCTATGGTGAGGCAGTGTCTGACGGGTCTGAGGAGCACATCACTCCAGAGGCCGAGTGGATGGAGAAGCAGGGCTACAGGTGGACTGAGTCTGAGGAGGATGTCGAGGAGACCATCCCTGCTGCCGAGGAGACCGACGGAGAGGCTTGGGACGAGTTCTCTGCTTGAGCCATCTCTTGTGTGTAGGTGTCCTCTCTGCCTTTTTGGCGTCTCGATGCCAAAGGGGGAGAGAGTGTAGGGATTTGCGAGTGTGTCGTGTGTTTGCTGCTTTCTCGTTTGAACTATTTGCTGCTTTCTCGTTTGAACCTCGGTAGCTTTACTTCGTATGGTGTAAGACGTTTGCACTCTATCTATCCTAGCGAGCTTGTGTTATATTATGCTATCTTTATGCTATGCTATGCTTATTATCATGCCTTGGTCTCTAAAATATAGGGGGAGTGTTGATCCTAGTCTGTGTGCTATGCAGTCCAAAGCATTCATCTAAAGTGCACACATCTAGGGGGAGCCCGTCTATATTTTAGAGAGGTGGGGTTTGCCCCTGCTCTAAATTATCTTATCTATATGCAAATCCTGTGTTTTCATCAATCCACCAAAAAGGGGGAGATTGTAAGGGCATATTTATCCCTCAGGTGTTTTGGTGATTGATGACAATGCATTTGCGGACTAATCGTGTGCCTTGAGTTTCTCAGATTCTTCATCTCTAGGCACGAGACGATTTGGTGCCCCTCGGAGACTATTGGAGTCGGTGTTGTTCTACGTTTCTCTTTGGTGAATTTGAGTCATAGGAGAGCCGTACTATTAAGAGGGGGTCCGCGTCGGAAAGGTTTGGGTGGAATCAACACGTACAATTGTTCCTCCTTTCCCTGCATTTTGGAGCTTCCCTTTGTTATCTTGGTTGCGGAAATCTGACGACTACTGCTGTACTTGCGGTAGTACCGCAAGTACAAGCGGTAGTACCGCTGTGTGTCACGGTAGTACCGCTCATCTGGAGCAGTAGCACCGCGGCTCCCAGGCCTTGTGCTGGTCCGGTGCGGTAGTAGGGGCGGATGTAATTTTTTACATCCATGCCCTCCACGGTAGTACCGCTCATCCAGCGTGGTAGTATCGCGGGGGCCCACGGTAGTACCGCTCCCTAGGAGTCGTAGTACCGTGGCCCTCCTACCTAGTACCGCAGTGTCACGGTAGTAGGCGCGGATGTAATTTTTTACATCCGCGCCCGCACGGTAGTACCGTGCCTCGCGAGCGGTAGTACCGCGTCGGATTTTTGTACCACCTCAGTTTCAGCGGAAGTAGGCACGAATGTAATTTATTTCATCCGCGCCCTTCCCAGGCTGTGACTTTCCTGCCTTGCGGTAGTACCGCAAGTGGGTGCGGTAGTACCGCGCAAGCGGTAGTACTGCCCCCTTGTCAGGCTAGTTCTGGCCTGTGCTGCTGTCGCGGTAGTACTGTGGTCAGCCACGGTAGTACCGCACAGCTTTGCGGTAGTACCGCGCCCCTGGAGCGGTAGTACCGTGTGTCGCGGGCTGAACATGTGGATGACGGTTGGATTTTTTCTACGACTATATAAGGGGTGTCTTCTACCTCTAGTTGACTACCTCTTCCACCTCTAAGCTCCATTGTTGCTCCAAGCTCCATTTTCACTCGATCTCTCTCCCTAGCCAATCAAACTTGTTGATTTTCTTGGGATTGGGTGACAAGTGCCCGATCTACACTTCCACCACAGAATATTTGATTCCCTGCACTTATCCCTAGCGGATCTTGTTACTCTTGGGTGTTGAGCACTCTAGATGGTTGAGGTCACCTTGAAGCCATACTCCATTGTGGTGAAGCTTCGCGGTATTGTTGGGAGCCTCCAAGTGTTGTGGAGATTGCCCCAATCTTGTTTGTAAAGGTCCGGTTGCTGCCTTCAAGGGCTCCAATAGTGGAATCACGGCATCTCGCATTGTGTGAGGGCGTGAGGAGATTACAGTGGCCCTAGTGTCTTCTTGGGAGCATTGTGCCTCCACACTGCTCTAACGGAGACGTACTTCCCTTTAAAAGGAAGGAACTTCGGTAACACATCCTCGTCTCCACCGGCTCCACTCTTGGTTATCTTGTCCCTTTACTTTTGCAAGCTTACTTGTGCTATATCCATTGCTTGCTTGTGTGCTTATTGTCTTTGCATCATATAGGTTGTCCACGTAGTTGCACATCTAGACAACCTATTTCATTGCAAGGTTTAAATTGTTAAAGAAAAGTCTAAAAAGTGTTAGTTGCCTATTCACCCCCCCTCTAGCCAACCATATTGATCCTTTCAACTGCTTTTGAAATCCCTAAGGACATTTATGCTGGATACTGCACTCCTGATGAGGCCAAATTTGTCAAGGAGGACACAAATCAGCACAAGGTGCGCATTCAAAGGAAAGAGAGGAGATGGGCACGGGAATGGAGGGAGTACAGGTATGTTACTCGCAAGTATATGAAGAAATCCGCACTCAACCCTCCATGCTCAAGACCTCCATTAGCACCAGGCCAAGTGGCAGATCCCACCAGCCTCAAGCGCGGTGAGAACTATGCTGATGAATGGGCAAAGCGCCAGGCCAAGATGACCAAGCAAGCAAGAGAAGCAATGAGGAAATTCAATAAAGACTCTGCTGCTGCTGCTGCCTCTGCTAGTAAGCCAAAGAAGGCGATGCCTAAGAAGCCTGCACATAGGTCAAGTGCTTCTCCCTCAATGCCCTCACGGCCAAGCTCCTCAGCAATGCCCTCAAGGCCAGATTCTTCAAAGCCCTCACGGCTAATTCCTCAGACTGCTCCTCCTCCTTCAAAGTCCTCAGCTCCTCCGACAAAGTCTTCAGCTGCTCCAACCAAATCCTCTGCACCTATGTATCTCGCCATGTGCTAAAGGACTACAGGCATCTCAATTGCCTCAGGAGCATCTGCAAGTTCCTCAGCTGCACCAAATTCCTCAGCTGGCCCCTCTCTGCTGAAGAAAAAGGCCACTGCTGGACGAGGCCTTCGACCAAGTCCTCACAAGAAGCAGGTCACCTTCCACATGCCCTCTAATGATGATGAGGCTGATGATGAAGAACTTGCCGAAATCATCAGAGATAGGCAGGCCAGGGCCGCTGGAGCCAAAGGCAGCAATGTGCCACTGCTATTGGATCCAAAGTTGATCCTCGACTTCATTGACCTATGGCACAAGGATCCTAACATGCTTTTGCCGGAGATGAACCTCACTCCTGGTCAAAGTCATGTTCTGTCTGCCTTCATTGAGGAAGAAAAGTGGAAATTTGAAGAAGGCAGAAGGCTGAAGAAAGCGCAGTACAAGAAGCAGCGCTACCTCAAGGACAATGTCCTCACTCTCACTCCTGACCAACTTGTTGCCTTGCAAGCTGAAATCAAGCAACTGAGTGATGAATTCAATCGCTACTGTGCTAATTGGAAGGGCGCCAAGGTCCGGTTTGTCAAACTGACGAAGACTTTCACTTCAAGTGCTGCTCCTCCTGTGCACATTGAAGTTACACCGGCTGGAGCATCTGCTCAGCCCACTGAAGAACATGCTAGCACCGCTGATGACAATTAGGCTGCTGAAGAAAATGAGAGTACTAGGGCTGATGACTCCATTCCAGCCACTGAAGATATTGCCAGGGCATCCACTAGTGGTGCGCCTGAGGAAAGTGAAGAAGTCAGGGCAACTGCATCAGTTGCGCCTGAAGAAAATGAACCAAAGTCCTCTGCACCTCCTGCGCCTACACCAACTCTGATCCTTCCATCTGCATCAGATGCGAAGAAGACCAAGGCTGCAGAGCGTGCAGCTGTGAAGAAAAGGAAGGCATCAACTTCATCAAATTCTTCAGCTCCGAAGAAGATGAAGCCTCTGACTAGCTCAATTGACAACCCAATTGATGCCGTTCCAGTCTCATTCATGCCATCAAAGGACCTTATTCCTTTTGGTGAAGATTATGTGATTCCTAGCGAATCTGATGAAGAAAATCCTTCTGCTGCTTCGTCAGAGCAGTTGGATGAAGAAATTGAAGTGGATGCAATCCCTTCAACCCTAGTCGTCTCCTCGCCTATGCCTCAGTTCACTGCTGAAGAGGCCGGCGTTGAGGAAATGGAAGATGAGGATATGGACATTGGCTGTAGCACACCTGTGCTGAATGATGACTTTTGGGAAAGTCAGCACCCCAATTCTCCAATGTTCACTCCACTCCAAGCAATTCCTCAGTCCCCAGCTGCTACTGAAGTACAAATGGGATCTGAAGAACCTCATGCAACCCCGTCTGTTCATGAAGAAATTCCAGCCACTAGTGCTGAAGAAATTGTGAATGAAGAAGTGAAGACCCAGGCTGAAGCTGAAGAAGAGCCTGAAATTCCTCAGTCTGTGGATCCTGAGATTGTGATTCCTGAGGTAGTGATGCAACTGACTGACACTCCTCAGCCCAAGCCAAAGGATCCCTTCTCAAAGAAGCAAAAATTCAAGGCTAATGATTTCTTTGGCGAGCATGTGTTCTTCACTGACTTCAACCCCCATGACAATGCTCGTCTTAGAAGGAAGCATTTCTGGACTGCCAGCCAGGCCAACTTCTATTCTTCACTGCTGTTTAATAAGGACAAAGTCTTCGACCATGAGCATATTCCTCACGTGTACATGGAATCAATGCCTTGCTTCTCTCAAGTCCTCAGTATGCTTCATGATGCAGGCTTTCTCAACTTTTGCTCTGACATAGTAGACTGGAATGAAGAGCTCATTCTTCAATTCTACACAACGCTGCATATCACAGGTGATGCTGCTGACATCAACTCTTGGGTGTTGGACTGGATGACCGAAACACTCACTACAAGGCACCAACCTCTGAATTACTTCCGCCCTGCCAATCAGTCCACCACCTGACGGTGCTCATTGTCTGTACGATGAGCTTGAACTCACTGCTCACTACATGCAAGTGCTCATGAAGCCTCTGAAGCCTGGTCAAGCCCCAAGGACCAAATTCATCGTGAAGGAATTACTCTATGTGCCAAGAACCATCTATCGCATTCTAACGAAGACCATGAGTCCTATCAAAGGCCATGACTCATCCAATGAAGAAATTATTGGGATGATGAAGAATATGCTATTCAACATCATGCATGGCATTCCTATTAATTATCATGATTTCTTCATGAGGACTCTGGCGAATGTTACACTTTCACCATCTGAGCTGAAGCCTTACGCGCCGTGGATCATGAGATTCCTCAGAACAAGGTCTTCACTCAACTACAAGGCTGACTTTCAGAATCACCTCAGCTACTTGCCCCCGATTGAAGTCCTCAAGCAGACATATTCCTCAGCTGATGAGAAGGGCAAGGCACCAACTGTTTTCGATGAATGCATTCGTCCATTGGATGGTCTATTCCGCAAAGCTGCATCTTATTCCACCAATGATGACTCTGCCACTCATGTTTCTGCTGCTAATGCATCCAAGCCAAATCCTCAAGCCACTGCTCCTCGTGTGATGACTGACCATGAGCTGCTTGTAAGTCTTCACCAGAAGGTGGATCGAAACCACAAATGGGTTAAGCGTCAGTTTGGCTCTATTCTTCACAACATGACTTCTACACATAATGAATTGAAGAAAAACCATTACTACCTCCATGAAGTTTTTGATCGCACCTGGGCTATTCTGTCACATCTCTATGGTGAAGAAGATCTGAAGCAAATGGGCTTCCAGGAAGATTTTGACTGGTCTGCTCCTCCACCGAAGAAATTCAAGAAGGTCAAGGTTCCTTCCTTGGTGGCCAGTTCATATTCTTCATCGCACGACACGGACGAGTTCGAAGACTTGTACGACACTGCGGCAGGCCCTACATCGACTCAAGACCCTCACAACGCTGGCGCTCCTCCATCATCGTGATATTCTTCAGGGGCGTTAGTCCTCATTTTCAACCCTTTTGGTCATTCGATGACAAAGGGGGAGAAATTTGAGTTAGCCTTCAAGCGGGTCTATCTTATATGGGCGTTTTTTTCTAAGTCACAACTCTCGTTCTTTTGATGACTTTGCTGGATCGAGTTGTAATCTTAAACTCTATGGTGGCCTGATACTCTTGCTGAGTTCTTCTGCATGCTTATTCCTCATTAATGTTAATGCACGCATGCTGAATTACATCAGTCACCATATTTCATCATGCATTTCAAATTCTTCATATTATATGACAAATGCGTGTATGAATTACAAGATATAGGGGGAGATCTCCATGATTATACTCTTCAAGTGTGCATTGCTTCAAAAGCAAATTCCTCACTATGCACATCTTCAGGGGGAGTTCTTCTATATCTTGCAATGAAATTCCTCAACATCAGTATTTACACTTCATATATTTATCCCCATTGAAAACTTAACCTATATTGTCATCAATCACCAAAAGGGGGGAGATTGTAAGTGCATCTAGTGCCCCTTAGTGATTTTGGTGTATTGAAGACTTATAGGTTAAGGGACTGATGCGTTTGTGAGTGTACACATGTCTATAAGTCTATGAGGAGTTTGATATTTACAAAGAAAGTCGACCCCTAAAAATGAAGTTCTTTAACTGAAGACTTTGGATTTCTGAAGACTTTCTGAACACTTTGAAAGTGAAGAAATTGGTGTGACCTTGAAGACTTGGTAATCATTCGAGGAACATGAAGCATGAAGACTTTTGTTTTCGTAGTTTCTTTTTTCTCTTTCTTGAGTCATAGGAAACACCGTACTGTTAAAGGGGGTCGAGGAAATACTAAGGAAAAAATTCCATGTGATGCTCAACTCAAAATCCTACACCTACCAATCCCTTCGAGTGAAGCCATTGGAAATCTCATACAGTTCAGTCATATTCTTCAGTGACAGAGACGAAGTTCTTCTAGTCTCTGAGAAATTTGTTCTGACTGAGGAGTTAGGAATTCGCCAGTGTGGATTGCCTACACAGTGAGGAACATGATAGCCCTGAGGAATTTGAGAGTCAAAATTCCGACCGTTGCTGTGCTATGCGCCAGCTGTCCCAAAATATCTACCCACCTAACAGTCATATCATTGAAGGGCATTTATGTCTTATCATGTTCGGCTGCTCCCTACGCTATAAATAACCGCCCCCTACAACCACTAGCTGGTTGGCTGCTCCGAGAGAAACTGACACTTGTCATTTGAGAGCATCCCATCCTCCGAGGACTTTGAGCGAAAATCATCAAGTGAGGAAAACCCAAACCCAACACCTACAAACCCAAAGTGATTGAGCATCACTGAAGAGATTGATCCTGCATAGATCCGACGCTTGTTACCTTTGAAGATTGTGCTTCTTCCAAACGGTTAGGCGTCATGGTCTAGAGCATCCAAGAGGAATTGTGGATCACTGAGTGACCTAGTCTGTGAAGGTTTGGAATGCACCTGAAGACTTACCACGAGTGATTGGGCGAGGTCTGTGTGACCTTAGCTCAAGGAGAATACGGTGAGGACTGTGTGTCCGGGACTGGGTGTCCTCGAGTTTAAATACTCAGCCGCTCCAATCAGACGTACAACTGAGACAACAGTTGGAACTGGTCTACCAAATCATTTTCTTCACCAAGCTTACTGGTTCTATTTCCTAAACTCTTTCATTTCCTCATTTCTGTTGTTGTGTGCCTGTTCATATCTGTTTGAAGACTTTGACTGAAGACTTTCTCGATTTCCTTAGTTCAATTTCCTTAGTCTGTCCGTCTTCTTTCAGTGATATCCTGTGTTTACGCTTTCTGTACTCTGTGCTTGTCTTCATTCCATTATGATGACCATGCTTGTGTTCTGCTATGTTTACATTTGAGTACTTATTCTGCTGCTAGTAGTTCTTCATTTAGGAATTTCCTCACCGGCAAATTCCTCAGTGAAGAATTCATAAAAATTGCCTATTCACCCCCCTCTAGTCGATATAACGCACTTTCACACTCGTATAAGTTGTCTTCACAGGGATCAAATGGGCTACTTTCATCAAGCGATCAACTACAACTGAAATAGAGTCAAAGCCTGAACAAGTCCTAGGTAATCCAGTGATAAAATCCATGCCAAGTTTATCCCACTTCCATTCGAGTACAACAATGGCCGTAATAACCCTGCTGGTTTCTGATGCTCTGCCTTAACTCTCTGACATACATCACATACTACTACATACTCGGCAATATCCTTCTTCATTCCTGTCCACCAGAAACTGTCCTTCAAATCCAGATACATCTTGGTGTTTCCTGGGTGAATTGAGTAAGGCGAATCATGAGCCTCCTAAAGAATCAATTTCCGGATCTCAGGGTCATTAGGCACATAAATACGATCCTCAAACCATAAGGTGTCGTGCTCATCCTCTTGAAATCCTTTAGCCTTTCCTTTACTCATCCTTTCCTTTATCTCATCAATCTCCTTGTCCGTCTTCTAGGCTTCTTTGATCTTACCCAACAAAGTGGACTGAATTTCCAATGCTGCAACATAACCTCTCGGAACTATCTCCAAGCATAGCTCTCAAAGGTCGTCGTCTAACTCCTTAGGTAATCCTCCGGTTATGAGCGTGTTAACATAACTCTTGCAGCTCAACGCATCTGCTATGACATTGGCCTTTCCTGGATGATAATGTAATCTCATGTCATAATCCTTTATGAGCTCCAACCATATCCTTTGCCTGAGGTTCAACTCCTTCTGCGTGAAGATGTACTTCAAACTCTTATGATCCGTGTATACATCACAACGGTTTTCGATGAGAAAGTGTCTCCATGTCTTGAGCGCATGCACTATGGCTGGTAACTCCAAATCATGCGTAGCATAATTCAACTCGTGAGGTCGAAGCTGTTGTGAGGCATATGAAACAACTCTTCTGTCCTACATGAGCACACCTCCAAGTCCTCGACGTGAAGCGTCACAATATACATGGAAATCCTTGAGTATATCTAGGAGAATCAGCACTAGGGCTGTAACCAAATGTTTCTTCAACTCCTGAAAACTGGCCTCACAATCCTCAGTCCATCTAAACTTGGTGTCCTTCTTCAATACTCCGTCATGGGCTTCGCAATCTTGGAAAAATTCTCAATCAATCTCCAATAATAACCTGCGAGTCCTAGAGAACTTCTGATCTCTCCCACAGAGGTGGGTGCCAACCATTTAGTGACAGAAGCAACCTTGGTAGGGTCTACTGCTATTCCTTCTTCGAATATAACATGTCCGAGAAATCCAACTTCCTTCAACCAAAACTCACATTTGCTGAACTTGGCATACAACTGATGTTCCCTGAGCTTCTCAAGAACCAAACACAAATGTTACTTATGCTCTTCCTCATTCTTTGAGTAGACCAAAATGTCATCAATGAACACCACGACGAACTTATCCAAAAACTCCATGAACACCTTGTTCATCATGCTGATGAAATAGGCAGGGGCATTAGTCAAACCAAATGAAATAACTACATACTCATATAGCCCTTACCTTGTGGTAAAAGCTGTCTTAGGTATATCCTGCTCTCAGATCTTCAACTAGTGATAACCTAATCGAAGATCGATCTTGGAGAAAACTTTAGCTCCTTGCAGCTGGTCAAACAAGTCATTGATCATCGACAGAGGGTATTTGTTCTTGATCGTCACCTCATTCAGTGCACAATAATCAACAACCATCCTCAAAGATCCATCTTTCTTCTCAACTAGAAGCACTGGGGCTCCCTAAGGTGATGAACTTGGTCGAATATAACGTTTCTCCAGTAACTCCTCAATCTGCTTCTTAATTTCCTCCAGATCATTTGTGGGCATCCGATACGGTCTCTTGGATATGGGTCCGGTGCCTGGCAATAACTCAATAAAAAACTCAATGTCTCGATCTGGTGGCATGCCTGGTAACTCCTCCAGAAATACATCAGGGTAATTCTTCACCACTGGTACTTCCTCCTGAACAACTCCTGATAAGGAATTCACCCAAGTCCTCCTCGGTGCATGCCTAAACAGATACTTGATCCTCTTTCCTTCCGGGGTGGTGAGAAGAATTGATTTACTGGCGCAATCGATGTTTCTATCATACTTGGATAGCCAATCTATGCCTAGTACCACATGCAATCCTTGTGACTCCAGGACGATCAGGTCGGTGGGGAAAACATGTCTACCTATGGTTACTGGCAACTGATAGCATCCCCTACTAGCCATATACTCTGCTCCTGGGGAACTTACTAACATAGGTGACTTAAGGGCTACTGTAGGCAACTTATACTTATCCACAAATCCCCTTGATATGAATGAATGAGATGCACCAGTATCGAAAAGAACAAGTGCTGTAAATGCATTAATCAAAAACTTACCAACAACTGCGTCAGGCTGCTCCTCAATCTCCTCCACACTGACGTGGTTCACCTGACCTTTGGTGAAGGGGTTGGGCTTATTTCCAGAACTTCCATTGCCATTTCCATTCTTGGAGTCAGGACATTCAGTGGTGTAATGTACGGTCTTCCCACACTTGAAACAGGTTATGTGACTCAGATCCCTCTTAGCGGCTGTTACGGGGTTGGAACGGTTCTGACTGTTTCTTCCTCCATTCCCATTGCCATTCTTGGGGCCACTTTGGTTGGGCGAACTTCCTCCATTGTGCGTATGCCCTCCATGGTTATGGCCTCCATGGTTGTGAGTATGTCCTCCCGAGTACGGGGAATAGCGGGGCATCTGCTGAGGTCCAGAAGTGTACCTCCCTTGTCCATACTTCCTCTTGCGATTATCAATCTGTTGCTGCTTGCCTTCTATCATGAGGGCCCTGTCTACCAACTCCTGGTAGTTGTTGAAGGTTGCCACCATCAACTTCATACTTAGCTCATCATTTAGTCCCTCAAGAAACTTTTCCTGCTTTGTGGCATCTGTGGCCGCATCATCTGGGGCATAACGGGCTAACTTGCTGAACTCATCCACATACTATCCCACTGTACGACTCCCTTGGTGTAGGTTTTGAAACTCGCGCTCATAGCTCCTGCGGAAACATGGGCGGTGCAGAAAGCCTACTGAAACGGATCCCATGTAACTGTATCAATGGGGTAAGTGGTGGTGAAGTTCTCCCACCAAGATGTTGCGGGTCCATCAAGCTGATGTGCGGCAAAGCGCACTCTCTCCGCATCTATGCATCCTGCAGTAGTCAGCTCCCTTCCAATCTTGCGTGGCCAATCATCTGCAACAATCGGCTCGGTGTTGGTAGAGAACACCGGCGGATTTAACCTCAGAAAATGGGCTAGGTTGTCAACAAGAGGTGGTGGCGGTGGGTTGTTGTTGTTGTTGTTGCCTTGGTTCTGGTTCTGAACTAGCATCTGCATCAAGGCATTCTGCTGCTGGATCAACTGGGTGAGCTCCGGTGGGAACACGAATCCGGTGTCACGTCTTGGAGGCATCTGATGGGTTAGAATGGGTGAGAAAACATAATAGAATAAGGTCTAAGAGAGATTCACTACCCATATGCACATGAGGCAAATACAATCAATTCAGTTCATTCAATATCAAACAAGGTTCACACAAAGGATCTAACTACGATTACAAATCAATCGATGCTAACTACTTGGAAGAATACTACTAGTAACTTGGTGGTCATCTAGAAATTTTGATCGGTGGAAGACTCCATGATATCTGCTCCAGCTTCGTCTACGTAGTCATCATCACTGTCATCATTTCCATCACTGTCCATGTCGGTGTCGTCCAAGATAATGTAGTCCTCCGAACGGATCTCCTTTCCAGGTTCTTGCTTATGGTTCTCCACGGGTAGTCCTAGCTTCCTCTTCAAATCTTCATGCTTCTCCAGTAGTACATTAATTTCTTCCTCATATCCATCGCGTGTTGACTTGAGTTCCTCTTCTAGCTCGATATTCTTCTTCATCAGCTTCTTGATCTTCGTCATGTTGAAGCATAATTGATTTTTGTATCGGCGAATGTGGTCAGCCATCTCCTGAATGTAAGCTACAATTGATTCATCCTTCCTGGTACAAATCATCTCCCATTCTTTGTCTCGGCGTCCACATATTTGATAGACGGTGTTTTCAAGCTCCTTGTGGTACACTTCACATATGCATCCAAAAGTGATGTGGGCTGCCATGCTCTTTCCCAAACTCCAACTTGGTGCATCTAGGTAGAAATCAATGTGCTCCGTTGTTGGCGCAAATGTCCTCCCAGGTACCCAAACTTTGATCTTCCAGCACTCCTCTTCCGGTAAACTTGCAGAGAAAGTCCTAGTGAAGCTTGGTAGTCCGATGTTCAAGTACTTAGTGACTTCCTTCAAGTGTCGTCCGAAAGGGCTGTCGTCATCCAGCTGAGTGAACTTGTTCCTGGGGTGCGCCATCTATAGAGTAAATAGAGGAGAATTAGAATTGAGCAGAGAAGAGTAATCCTGTGGCTTATCCTAGTGGTCGCGACCTATAGTCAACGTGTGCTCTGATACCATCTTGTAGCGACCACGATCCCAATGGACCGAAGTCTTTGTGATTAAGTGTCATCCCTGGATTGGTAATGCTGACACACACCATACTCGAGGAATTATAACAGAGTTCAATCACACACTTATTACATCGAGATCCTCATAAAGAGTATGATTACACAAAATAGTATGGCTGAAGGCCATCTAAACTAAATAACTGTAGAAGCTTCAAAGGTAAATTAGTCCATCAACTCCGACGACATAGCTGAGTGCATGACAATGACCTATCGTATCTTGTTCGTCGTCTGAGTAGTCTGCAACATGAGACGTTGCAGCCGTGTAGGTCAGCACATTGAATATGCTGGAAGAGTTACACAGTAAAGCAATGAATGCAAGAACTATATCTACATGCAATATTTGGCTGGTGAAGGCTCTATGTTTACGATTTTGCATAAAGCTAGTTTTTCCCTACAACAAAGGAATAAATTTACTATACTACTCCCAAGTTGTTCCAATATTTGAGAAGGTTCCACCAACTCAAATCCCAATTAAACAAGTATCATCATTAAACCCAATTCAATTAATTTAAGAGTGATGAGATCAACAATAATATCCAATTCCAGATACTCAAGATGTCCATAACTGGGGACACGGCTAACCATGATTAGTTTATACACTCTGCAGAGGTTGCACACTTTTCCCCACAAGACTCGACCGCATCCATGATCGGAAGATCGAGACATAGTCTTTCTGAAGCATTAACTCTCTACTCCGGGCAGACAGGTACACCTACTTTCCCATACATCTGCTAGTCCACCTCTTCGAGAGCTCATACAACTTACTCAACTATGCCAGAGCCCATAATGGCTTGTGGCTGCACATGGAAGTTTCTAGGCATGAAATATCATATGATCCCTTTAAGCCTGGTTGGCGAACCGAGGAAAAATTACACGGGTACTCCGGGATTTCCCAAATGGACAAACACTGGATTCTTCAGGTGCCCCAACCAATCCACCCAAATGTGTATTAAAGTTACCACCTTAATGTTATCCAAGATTAATAACTCTCACAACTTCCATGTGTATCACGGTCCAATCCCCATCTACGAGCATGGCTAAGCAATAATAGAGCATAATGTATATTCTTGGGGTGATCAAAAGGTATTAGGTTCCTACCTCAAGTACTACAACCATACCACATGTTCCCAATCCTACTCATGCAAATATTTGAGGGGCAGAACTAATGCATAGTAAAAACTGGGTATAGAAGAGTATGATCAAAGTGTAACTTGACTTGCTGACGATCAGCAAACTCTAGAGATTTGTAGTAACAAGTTCGCACTCTGGAAAATCTAGCGTAGACAAACAATAGCATACATAAGCAATCACTCAAACAAAACAAAGAGAAATCGAGAAAAGGTCCAAATCAAACTCGAAACAAGAAAATGACTAAACTAAACAGGAAACAAAACCTAACAACATTATTTTCATGTGGATTGGATTTTAACAGTAGGTACATGTGATTATCTACGATTTGCAAAAAGAATCAACTCAAACGAAGTTACGAAACTCAAGATACAAACGAAACAAGATCGAATACTAATCTGAACTAAACTCAAATTTTAAATTGTCAAAATCATGTTACTAGAAATGTGAGATCGTTATGAAGATTTAGGCGTTGGTTTAATCTAATTTGGATAAACGAGCTAAAAGTGACGCTAGTTTTAAGACCAGGGGCTAAATCAGAAGAAAACTATTCGCGGATAGGTCCCTGGCCGAAAATAAAAATAAAAAGAAAAATCTATCAGACGAACGTCCGCTAACAGAACCTAACGACCGAATTCGTTCATTAAAATAAACTAATGGGTGAACATTCGTTAACTAAACTAAAATAAAAAGAAAAACTGATCTAAACCTAATAAACCAAAAAAACGAAAACTAAACACATCGGTTAGGACGGTTTTTATACCGGTTCTCGCAGGTTTGGCCGGCAGCGAGGAATCCGACGGCGGCGGCGGTTCGTCTCTGCGGGGCGGCGGCTCCGGCGGTGGGTGGCGTCGGCGGTGAGGCGGGGCGCAAGCGGCGGCACCGCGGGACGACGGCTCGGTGTCAGCAGCGGCGCGGGACGGTGGCGCAAGCGGCGGTGGCGGCGCGACTGTGGTGGTGCAAGGCGGGCGGCGACGAGATGAGGAGAGGCGGCGGGGTGGTGTGGCTATTTAAAGAGGGGGTCCGGGGGTGCCGTCTTGGGGAGGGGTCAAGTGGAGGCGGGGCGAGCTTGGACTCTGGGAGGAGTCCGGCGGCGGCGTGGCATCGGGTCCGCTCGGTAATCCGAGCTAGCGGCGGAGGCCGCGTGTAGTGCTGGGCCGTGGCCTGGCTCGGCTGTGCCGGCCGAGGAAGTTTTTTTTAAACGCTTTCCACGAAGAAATATCCTAATAAATAAAAATAAAAATCTAAAATTTCCAGAAACAATTTTCACTGTCCCTATCTAATATTTGGGACAATATGAACATTTTTCGGGTATAAATGCAATTTTTAAAAATGCATGTTTTTCTCTAATTCAAATAAAATGGCAAAGAAAATAGCAAATAAAATACAAATAAAATAATAATTTGATTTCAAAATTTCTTCTCCAATATTTCTCCTTTGTTTTGAAGAAGTCATATTATCTTCTCTCATTTATTTTTTTATTGTTGGAAATAATTGGAAAGAAATTATTGAAAATCAAATTGACCTCTTTTCAAATTTGAAATAAATTCAAATATGAAAGTTAAATGAAACCTCCAACTCTCTCCTTGGGTCCTTGAGTTGCTTAAAATTTCTTGTATCACAACCAAAATGCAATAAAAATAGGATATGCATATGATGATCTATGTATAACATCCAAATTGAAAATTGGGATGTTACATTTAAGCCGGCCCTTGGGGGCTACAGACGCAAAGTTGATTATTATTAAGTGAAGACCGGCTTAACTTAATAGTTTAAGCCGGTCCTTGGGGGCTACAGGTTCTGACTCAGAAGCATAGTAAAAAGGCTATTTGGCAAGCCTACAATAAATTCTATTCTATCATATTCAGTAGACTTGAGGGCTAAAGGAATATATCTCATATGAGAACAAGAATTAATACCTCATGTTTCTGATGCATGTGCTTGACCATGTCAATTTCCAGATCACGACTGTTGTGTACTTGATTCAGATAGCCGAAGAAGATTCCACTGATGCTCAGATGTGAGTAATTGGCCATATTGAATTTGACCTTGCGCCTCTCGACAATCTCTTCCTTGGCAGAATGTTTATCCAGAGCAACAGGGTTCCCCGGTTCTTGAAAACCAGTGCTAGTGAACACAACTTCTTCAGTGTTCGGTTTTGGAGGTTTAGTTGGGCTTGGCGGTTCAGCAAGCAAGGGGTCAGTGTCCATAGGGTCAACAGAGGTGCCATGATTTTCTGGTGGCGGGTCATCAGCAGGATTATCCGATTGTTGCATGGAGGTCTCAGAAATTGGTGCTTGTTTTTCCGACTCACAAGGTTTGGGATCTTCTATGGGCTTGGTTGTTCTGGCCTTGTTGCTAGGCTTTGCTTCCCCCCTACAAGAGGATTCAGAAAGTCAGTATGAATTTAAAGATGTTAAACACATGTTTAAGTTGGTACCCAGGGGCAGTCTTGAAAGGTGGAAGCTGAGTGTGAGAAGAGTCGCCGGACGAAGAATGAGAAGTCCCATGATAATTCGAATCAGAAGCATGAAGTACTAGATGAAAAATATATGGGTTAAAATAAGTAAGATTCAGATTTTTTGAATACCTCATTCTGGCGTTTGCGTGGGGCTGGCGTGTTATGCAAACCAGAGAAAAGTTCGCCGCCTCCACTGTTCTGGGTTCTGCACCGTTTCTCATGCTGTTGTTGCTTCAAAATAAAGTTGGGATCCATGTGAGCTAAAGGGTTATAAAACCTTACTTTCCGGATCACGCGTCGGATTTTTTGTCTTGGCAAAGGCTCTGAGTCGGAGGAAATAATGGTTATTGATACGTCTCCGTCATATCTATAATTTTTGTTTTTTCCATGCCAATATTCTGCAACTTTCATATACTTTTGGTGAATTTTTATATCATTTTTGGGACTAACATATTGATCCAGTGCCCAGTGCCAGTTCCTGTTTGTTGCATGTTTTATGTTTCGCAGAAACCCCATATCAAACGGAGTCCAAACGGGATAAAAATGGACGGAGAATATTTTTGGAATATTTGGGAAATATGGGAGGAAGAATCAACGTGAAACGGTGCCCGAGGTGGCCACGAGGCAGGGGGCGTGCCTGCTCCTACTGGGCACGCCCCTGACGCTCGTGGGCCCCTAGTAAGGCGGTTGCTGCTATTCTTTTGCCGCAAGAAAGCTAATTTTCGGAAAAAATCGTGGCGAAGGTTCCAATCCAATCGGAGTTATGGATATCTGGATATAAATGAAACGGTGCCAGGGCAGAATCTGGGAGCGCAGAAACAGAGAGAGACAGAGAGACAGATCCAATCTCAGAGGGGATCTCGCCCCTCCCAAGCCATGGGAGCCAAGGACCAGAGGGGAAACCCTTCTCCCATCTAGGGAGAAGGTCAAGGAAGATGAATAAGAAGGGGGGCTCTCTCCCCCTTGCTTCCGGTGGCACCGGAACGCCGCCGGGGGCCATCATCACCACCGCGATCTACACCAACAACTTCACCGCCCTCATCACCAACTCTTCCCCCCTCTATGCAGCGGTGTAACCTCTCTTTTACCCACTGTAATCTCTACTTGAACATGGTGCTCAACGCTATATATTATTTCTGAATGATGTATGGCAATCCTATGATGTTTGAGTAGATTCGTTTTGTCCTATGGGTTAACTGATGATCGTGATTGGTTTGAGTTGCATGTTTTATTATTGGTGTTGTCCTATGGTGCTCTCCGTGTCGTGGAAGCGTGAGGGATCCCCGCTGTAGGGTTTGCAATATGTTCATGATTTGCTTATGGTGGGTTGCGTGAGTGACAGAAGCACAGACCGAGTAAGTAGGTTGTTTGCGTATGGGATAAAGGGGACTTGATACTTTAATGCTATGGTTGGGTTTTACCTTAATGATCTTTAGTAGTTGCGGATGCTCGCTAGAGTTCCAATCATAAGTGCATATGATCCAAGAAGAGAAAGTATGTTAGCTTATGCCTCTCCATCAAATAAAATTGTAATAGTGATTACCGGTCTAGTTATTGATTGCCTAGGGACAAATAACTTTCTCATGACAAAAAGCTCTCTACTAAAACTAACTTAGTTGTGTCTTCTTCTAAACAGCCCCTAGCGTTTATTTATGTGCTCTTTATTATGTTGCAAGTCTATCCAACAACACCTACAAAGTCCTCCTAGTTTCATACTTGTTTTAGGTAAAGCGAACGTTAAGCATGCGTAGAGTTGTATCGGTGGTCGATAGAACTTGAGGGAATATTTGTTCTACCTTTAGCTCCTCGTTGGGTTTGACACTCTTACTTATTGAAAGAGGCTACAATTGACCCCCTATACTTGTGGGTTATCAAGACCTTTTTCTGGCGCTGTTGCCGGGGAGTCATAGCGTGGGGTGAATATTCTCGTGTGTGCTTGTTTGCTTTATCACTAAATAATTTTTATTTGCTGTTCTTAGTTGTTTTCTATCTTTAGTTATGGGTAGGAAATGCAAAATACCAAAAAAATTAGTTGTACCTACTACACCAATGGTTGAAGAACCACTCAAAATCTATCACACTCCTGAAGCTTTTTACTTAGATCATCTTCGATCCCTATGTGCTCGTGCTAAAACCCAACTAGCTTAGTTGAGGGCAAATCTTTAGATGAGCATGCTTGTTATGTGTGACACCGTATATCTGAAAAAGGGAAACTTTTACTATATCAAATTCATCGTTTGCAGTGCTATGCTTGGAATTTATGTGAATATATGATTTTACTTGTTGTTCTGAAAACCCTAAGAAACACCTTCCCTACCAATGTGAGTTTAGTGATAATGGAATCGTATCTTCATATGCTAAGGGTGTTTATAATTACTATGATGTTCAATAAATTAAAGAATTTGTTGCTTTTAAGGGTGCTTATGAAATTACTTCTTTGATTGAAAAGTATGATGCCACTCTTTACAAATCTGAAATTTTTTCCATACTTGAATATTGTTATGATAATTATTCTTATAATGGCTATGTTAAACCATATATTGAGGAATTCTCCGCTGTCCAAGAAGAGACTAATATTTTGCAGGAGTCTATGGAAGAAGAAATTGATGAAACTGTGAACTCATTGGATGAAAAAGATGACGAGGAGAGCGAAGAACAAAAGGAGGAAGAGCGGATTAGCTACCTGTGCCCACCTTCTAATGAGAGTAACTCTTCAACTCATACATTGTTTAATTCCCCTTCGTGCTTATCGAAGGATGATTGCTATGATGATTGTTATGATCCCGTTGATTCTCTTGAAATATCCCTTTTTATGATGCTTTCTATGCTTGTGGCCAAGATGCCAATATGAATTATGCTTATGGAGATGAACTTGCTATAGTTCCTTATGTTAAACATGAAATTGTTGCTACTGCACCCACACATGATAGTCCTATTATCATTTTGAATTCTCCCAACTACACTATATCGGAGAAGTTTGTGCTTATTAAGGATTATATTGATGTGTTGCCTTTTACTACTACACATGATGATTTTGATAGATATAATATGCATGTGCTTGCTGCTCGAACTTGCAATTATTATGAGAGAGGAACTATATCTCCACCTCTCTATGTTTCCAACATGATAGAATTGCAAGAAATTGCTTATACTATGCATTGGCCTTTACTTGGTGTGCATGAATTGTTCTTTTATGACATGCAGATGCATAGGAAGAGAGTTAGACTTTGTTATTGCATGATATATGTTACTTTGTGCTCACTACTAAATTACAAATCATTGTTAGTTAAAATTGGCTTTGATATACCTTGGGATCCGGGTGGATCCATTACTTGAGCACTATATGCCTAGCTTAATGGATTTAAAGAAAGCGCTGCCAGGGAGACAACCCGGAAGTTTTAGAGAGTCATTTATTTCTGTTGTGTGCTTTTATATAGTTTAAAAGCAAAAAAATAAAGAGGGGAACCCAAAACTTTTCAAAAAGGAAAGTGAAAGTGAGAAAGAAAAGCATTGTTGAAGTGGGAGAGCTCCTTGAACTTTGTTCATGCTCATGGAAACTTTGTGAATCTTGATTACAGAAACTTTTCAACAAAAATAATTATCCCCTTGTACAATTCCATTGTACTATAAAAATAATGTGCCAAGGTTTGCCTTTAGGATGTTTACAATGCTTGTTGGTTTGTACGGTGCAGGACAGAAACTTTGGATGTAGTGCGCGATTTTACATTTTTTTACTGTAACGTCAAATTGTTCTGATTCGTTTTGCACTGTCTTGCTGTACAAATTGTTTATGTTTCCTAATGTTGGTAGAATTCTTGGGGTACCAGAAGTATGGTGAATGTTCAGATTGCTATAGACTGTTCTGTTTTTGACAGATTCTGTTTTTGATGCATAGTTTGCTTGTTTTGATGAAACTATCAATTTCTATCAGTGGATTAAGCCATGGAAAAGTTGTATTACAGTAGACACAATGCAAAAAAAATATGAATTGGTTTGCAACAGTACTTAGAGTAGTGATTTGCTTTATTTTACTAACAGATCTTACCGAGTTTTCTGTTGAAGTTTTGTGTGGATGAAGTGTTTGATTGAGGAGGTCTTGATATGAGGAAAAGGAAGAGAGGCAAGAGCTCAAGCTTGGGGATGCCCAAGGCACCCTAAGTAAATATTCAAAGAGACTCAAGGGTCTAAGCTTGGGGATGCCCCGGAAGGCATCCCCTCTTTCTTCAACAAGTATCGCTATGTTTTCGGATTCGTTTCGTTCATGCGATATGTGCAAGTCTTGGAGCATATTTTGCATTTAGTTTTCACTTTTCTTTTATGCACCATGCTGGTATGAGATGGTCCTTGGTTGATTTATAGAATGCTCATTCCACTTCACTTGAATCCTTTGAGTATGGCTTTATAATGCTTCATGTGCTTCACTTATATCATTTGAAGTTTGGATTGCCTGTTTCTCTTCACATAGAAAACCGCCATTTGTAGAATGCTCTTTTGCTTCACTTATATTTGTTAGAGCGTGGGCGTATCTTTTGTAGAAAGAATTAAACTTTCTTGCTTCACTTATATCAATTTAGATAGATGACAGGAATTGGTCATTCACATGGTTAGTCATAAAATCCTAGATAAACTTGTAGATCGCCGAGTATGATATGTTTGATTACTTGCAATAGTTTTGCGATATAAAGATGGTGATATTAGAGTCATGCTAGTGGGCGACTGTGGATTAGTAGAAATACTTGTGTTGAGGTTTGTGATTCCCGTAGTATGCACGTATGGTGAACCGTTATGTGATGAAAGTCGGAGCATGATTTATTTATTTATTGTCTTCCTTATGAGTGGCGGTCGGGGACGAGCGATGGTCTTTTCCTACCAATCTATCCCCCTAGGAGCATGCGCGTAGTACTTTGTTTTGCTGGCTAATATATTTTTGCAATAAGTATGTGAGTTCTTTATGACTAATGTTGAGTCCATGGATTATACACACTCTCACCCTTCCATCAATGCTAGCCTCTTTGGTACCGTGCATTGCCCTTTCTCACCTCGAGAGTTGGTGCAAATTTCTCCGGTGCATCCAAACCCCGTGATACGATACGCTCTATCACACATAAGCCTCCTTATATCTTCCTCAAAACAGCCACCATACCTACCTATCATGACATTTCCATAGCCATTCCGAGATATATTGCCATGCAACTTCCATCATCATCATATACATGACTTGAGCATTCATTGTCATATTGCCTTGCATGATCATAAGATAGCTAGCATGATGTTTTCATGGCTTGTCCGTTTTTGATATCTTTGCTATTCTAGATCATTGCACATCCCGGTACACCGCCGGAGGCATTCATATAGAGTCATATCTTTGTTCTAGATATCGAGTTGTAATATTGAGTTGTAAGTAAATAAAAGTGTGATGATCATCATTATTAGAGCATTGCCCCAGTGAGAAAAGGATGATGGAGACTATGATTCCCCCACAAGTCGGGATGAGACTCCGGACTTAATGAAAAAAAGGAAAGGCCAAAGAAGCCAAATAAAAAAAAGGGGGGCCAAAGAAGCCCACAAAAAAATGATAGAAAGAGAGAGAAGGGGCAATGTTACTATCCTTTTACCACACTTGTCCTTCAGAGTAGCACCATGTTCTTCATATAGAGAGTCTCCTATATTGTCACTTTCATATACTAGTGGGAATTTTCATTATAGAACTTGGCTTGTATATTCCAACGATGGGCTTCCTCAAATGCCCTAGGTCTTCATGAGCAAGCAAGTTGGATGCACACCCACTTAGTTTCAGTTTGAGCTTTCATACACTTATAGCTCTAGTGCATCCGTTGCATGGCAATCCCTACTCCTCGCATTGACATCAATTGATGGGCATCTCCATAGCCCGTTGATTAGCCGTGTCGATGTGAGACTTTATCCCTTTTTGTCTTATCCACACAAGCTCCACTATCATATTCTATTCCACCTATAGTGCTATTCCATGGCTCACGCTCATGTATTGCGTGAAAGTTGAAAATGTTTGAGAACGTCAAAATTATGAAACAATTGCTTTGCTTATCATCGGGGTTGTGCATGATTTGAATATTTTGTGTGATGAAGATGGAGCATAGCCAGACTATATGATTTTGTAGGGATAACTTTCTTTGGCCATGTTGTTTTCAAAATACATGATTGCTTTATTAGTACGTGATAACCCACAAGTGTAGGGGATCGCAACAGCTTTCGAGGGTAGAGTGTTCAACCCAAATTTATTGATTCTACACAAGGGGAGCCAAAGAATATTCTTAAGTATTAGCAGTTGAGTTGTCAATTCAACCACACCTGGATAACTTAGTATCTGCAGCAAAGTATTCAGTAGCAAAGTAGTATGATAGTAATGGTAACAATGGCAAAAGTAAAGATAATAGTTTTGTAGTAATTGTAACAATAGCAACGGAAAAGTAAATAAGCGAAACACAAGATGTGAAAAGCTCATAGGCATTGGATCAGTGATGGATAATTATGTCGGATGCGATTCCTCATGTAATAGCTATAACATAGGGTGACACAGAACTAGCTCCAGTTCATCAATGTAATGTAGGCATGTATTCCGAATATAGTCATACGTGCTTATGGAAAAGAACTTGCATGACATCTTTTGTCCTACCCTCCCGTGGCAGCGGGGTCCTAGTGGAAACTAAGGGATATTAAGGCCTCCTTTTAATAGAGAACCGGAACAAAGCATTAGCACATAGTGAATACATGAACTCCTCAAACTACGGTCATCACCGAGAAGTATCCCGATTATTGTCACTTTGGGGTTGTCGGATCATAACACATAATAGGTGACTATACACTTGCAAGATAGGATCAAGAACTCACATATATTCATGAAAACATAATAGGTTCAGATCTGAAATCATGGCACTCAGGCCCTAGTGACAAGCATTAAGCATAGCAAAGTCATAGCAACATCAAGCTCAGAACATAGTGGATACTAGGGATCAAACCCTAACAAAACTAACTTGATTACATGGTAAATCTCATCCAACCCATCACCGTCCAGCAAGCCTACGATTGAATTACTCACGCACGGCGGTGAGCATCATGAAATTGGTGATGGAGGATGGTTGATGATGACGACGACGATGAATCCCCCTCTCCGGAGCCTCGAATGGACTCCAGATCAGCCCTCCCAAGAGAGATTAGGGCTTGGCAGTAGCTCCGTATCGTAAAACGCGATGAAACTTTCTCTCTGATTTTTTTCTCCGTGAAACGGAATATATGGAGTTGGAGTTGAGGTCGGTGGAGAGTTAGGGGGCCCACGAGACAGGGGGGAGCGCCCAGGGGGGAGGTCGTGCTCCCACCCTCGTGGACAGGGTGTGGGCCCCCTGGCCTTGATTCTTTCGCCAGTATTTTTTATATTTTCCAAAACTTATCTCCGTGGATTTTTAGGTCATTCCGAGAACTTTTGTTTTCTGCACAATGAACAACATCATGGCAGTTCTGCTGAAAACAACGTCAGTCCGGGTTAGTTTCATTCAAATCATGCAAGTTAGAGTCCAAACGAAGGGCAAACGTGTTTGGAAAAGTAGATACATTGGAGACGTATCAACTCCCCAAGCTTAAACCTTTGCTTGTCCTCAAGCAATTCAGTTGATAAACTGAAAGTGATAAAGAAAAACTTCTACAAACTCTGTTTGCTCTTGTTGTTGTAAATATGTAAAGCCAGCATTCAAGTTTTCAGCAAAGATTATGAACTAACCATACTCACAATAACACTTAGGTCTCACAATTACTCATATCAATGGCATAATCAGCTAGCGAGCAATAATAATAAAACTCGGATGACAACACTTTCTCAAAACAATAATAATATGATATAACAAAATGGTATCTCGCTACCCTTTCTGAGACCGCAAAACATAAATGCAGAGCACCTTTAAAGATCAAGGACTGACTAAACATTGTAATTCATGGTAAAAGAGATCCAGTCAAGTCATACCCAATATAAACCAATAGTAATGAATGCAAATGACAATGTGCTCTCCAGCGGGTGTTTTTTAATAAGAGGATGATGACTCAACATAAAAGTAAATAGATAGGCCCTTCACAGAGGGAAGCATGGATTTGTAGAGGCGCCAGAGCTCGATTTTAAAATAGAGAGGAATAACATTTTGAGAGGCATACTTTCACTATCAACGCAACAACTATGAGATGAAGATATCTTCCATACTACATGCATTATAGGCGGTTCCCAAACAGAATGGTAAAAGTTTGTACTCCCCCACCACCAACAAGCATCAATCCATGGCTTGCTCGAAAAAACGAGTGCCTCCAACTAACAACAGCCCTGGGGGAGTTTTGTTTAATTATTTTGATTTGCTTTGATCTTTTTGGATCATGGGACTGGGCATCCCGGTTACCGGCCCTTTCTCGTGAATGAGGAGCGGAGTCCACTCCTCTTGAGAATAACCCACCTAGCATGTAAGATACATGCAACCCTAGTTGAAACATGAGCTGCTCGAGCATACAAAACAAAATTTCATTTGAAGGTTTGGAGTTTGGCACATACAAATTTACTTGGAACGGCAGGTAGATACCGCATATAGGAAGGTATGGTGGAATCATATGGAACAACTTTGGGGTTTATGGAGTTTGGATGCACAAGCAGTATTCCCGCTTAGTACAGGTGAAGGCTAGCAAAAGACTGGGAAGCGACCAACTGAGAGAGCGACAGCAGTCATCAACATGCATTAAAATTAATTCACACCGAGTACAAGCATGAGTAGGATATAATCAACCATGAACATAAATATCATGAAGGCTATGTTGATTTGTTTCAACTACATGCGTGAACATGTGCCAAGTCGATTCACTCAATTCATTCAAAGGAGGATACCATCCCATCATACTACATCATAATCATTTTAATAGCATGTTGGCACGCAAGGTAAACCATTATAACTCATAGCTAATTATGCATGGCACAAGCAACTATAATCTCTAAATGTCATTGCAATTATGTTTACTTCATACTAGGCTGAATCAGGAACGATGAACTCGTCATATTTACAAAAACAAGAGAGGTCGAGTTCATACCAGCTTCTCTCATCTCAATCAGTCCATCATGTATCGTCATTATTGCCTTTCACTTGCACGACCGAACGATGTGTATATTAATAATAGTGCACGTGCATTGGACTAAGTTGGAATCTGCAAGCATTCAACTCAAGAGAGAAGACAAAGTAATATGGGCTCTAAGCTAAATAAACAATCATGCATATGAGAGCCACTAAACATTTTCAATATGGTCTTCTACTCTCGACCCCCAAAGGAAAGAAAAGAAAGTAAAACTATTTACACGGGAAAGCTCCCAACAAGTAAGAAGAAGAACGAGAAATCTTTTGGGTTTTCATTTTAATTTCTACTACAAGCATGGAAATTAAACTAACTAATTGTTTTTGGTTTTTCTTAAGGTTTATCAAACACACAAGAAGAAAGCTAGAAAAAGAAAATTAACTAGCATGGATAATACAATGAAAGAGTATGAGCACCGACAACTAGAATAGTGTGTGAACATGAATGTAAAGTCGGTGAGAAATACGTACTCCCCCAAGCTTAGGCTTTTAGCCTAAGTTGGTTTACTTCCAAGGACCGTGGCTACTCTCCTCGGTGTACTGAGAGGTGTAATCAGGATACCACTGGCTGGCCATCTCCTCCGGATCCCACTGGTAAGATGATGAACGATAAGGGTCCAGTGAAGGTTCTGGCTCAGGCTCAGGCTCTGGAGTAGATGCTTGGCCTCGATGAGTGTACACCACTTCCGACGTGACAAGATAATTAACTGCAGTCAAATCAAACAACAGAGGCGCATGCAGAATAATAGTCTCATTGTGTTTCTTATTAAATCTCAGGTTATACAGAAGCATCTTATCTTTGTTGTCAACAATAAACTCATGCGCTACCATGCTCCTGTAATCTAAAATGTAAGGAGGCAATATTGTCTCCTCTTTTTCATGGTGCCTAATAGGTATCTCAAAATGTTTAGCAAGACGTGCAGCATAGATACCTCCAAAGATGGGGCCCTTTGTACGGTTCAGGCTTATCCGTTTAGCAATGACGGCACCCATACTAAAACTATTATCACCAAACAAGGCATGTATAAGAATAATAATATCAGGAACATTGAAGTTTCCACTATTTCCATGACCAATTAAGCATCGACTAGCAAATAAGGCAAAGTAGCGTAAAACAGGAAAGTGTATGCTAGAGATTCTCGCATCGGAACCCTTCTTTGGATCCCCTACAGTAATGGTGTTAACAAAGTCATCCACATCTTTACGATGTGGTTCAACTAACTTGCCCTCAAAGGGTATTCTACATACCGCGCAAAAATTACGTAAAGACATTTCGTTGAATTCATCATATAAATGAAACGATACTGAAGGCGATGATTTCTTAGGATAGTAATAAAAGTTTTGCATGAAAGTATTGGTGAGTAAGAGATACTGATCGATTCGGTCGTGGAGGAAGTCGGTGAGGCCTGCATTTTCAATCAAAGAATAAAAGTCTTCATAAATTCCGGCTTCTCTCAAGAAATCATCACATGGCCATTCACACAGCCGTACTTCCGCTATGCAAGGAAGATTATACTTGGCCTTTTACTTCTCTTTAGCTTGTTTTTCCTGGGAGCCTTGGCTAGAAGAGCCCCTCAAAAATCTCCTTAACATTTTCTGAAAATTTCTGATATTTTAGTAACTTCAAAATAAAAGTGAATAAAACTAAAGAAGATTGGTAGCAACTACTCCGGCAAGTGCCTAGAGCCTATATCATGCATTAGAATTACTTGGGACCTCATAAATTTAACATGCAAGCTCAAGAACTGGGTCACCTATGCAGCAAATTTGCAATGAATAAAGCACTAGAACAAAAACTAATTGTACCAATGGAGGAGTCACATACCAAGCAACAATCTCCCAAAGCAGTTTTGTGAATGGAGCTTTGAGCAAGGAGATCGAAAATCGCAGCAAAATGAGCTAGAACTCGTGCTTGAGATGGATGGGGATTTTTTTGGGAAGAAGATGGAGTGTGTGGGTACAGGAATAAGTGGAGGGGGCCCACCGTGGGCCCACGAGACAGGGGGGCGCGCCCAGGGGGTGTGGGCGCACCCTCCACCCTCGTGGCCAGGTGCTTGCCCCTCCTGCAGTGTTTTTAGTGCCTAAAATCCTCAAATATTACATAAAAAATCATACTAAATTTGCAGGGCATTTGGTGCACTTTTATTTTTAGGATATTTTTTTATTGCACGAATAATTCAGAAAACAGACAGATAATACTATTTTTGCTTTATTTATTCTAAATAACAAAAAGTAAAAAGAGGGTACAGAAGGTTGTGCCTTCTAGTTTCATCCATCTCATGATCATCAAAATGAATCCACTAACAAGGTTGATCAAGTCTTATTAACAAACTCATTCCGAATAACACGGAATCGGAGAAATTTCGAATAACACTAAGTTACCTCAACGGGGATATGAACATCCCCAATAATAAGAATATCATACTTTTTCTTGACAGTAGGAAGAGGAAATTCAAAACCTCCAATAATGATAGTTGGAACTTTTCCAATAGAATTGATGCTACAAACTTGAGGTTGTTTCCTCGGAAAGTGTACCATATGCTCATTACCATTAACATGAAAAGTGACATTGCCTTTGTTGCAATCAATAACAGCCCCTTCACTATTCAAAAAGGGTCTACCAAGGATAATCGACATACTATCGTCCTCGGGAACATTAAGAATAACAAAGTCCGTTAAGATAGTGACATTTGCAACCACAACAGGCACATCCTCACAAATACCGACAGGTATAGCATTTGATTTATCAGCCATTTGCAAAGATATTGCAGTAGGTGTCAACTTATTCAATTCAATTCTATGATATAAAGAGAGAGGCATAACGCTAACATCGGCTCCAAGATCACATAAAGCAGTTTTAACATAATTTCTTTTAATGGAGCATGGTATAGTTGGTACCCCTGGATCTCCAAGTTTCTTTGGTATTCCTCCCTTAAAAGTGTAATTAGCAAGCATGGTGGAAATTTCAGCTTCCGGTATCTTTCTTTTATTTGTAGTGATATCCTTCATATATTTAGCATACGGATTTACTTTAAGCATATTAGTTAAGCGCATACGTAAGAAGATAGGTTTAATCATTTCAGCAAAGCGCTCAAAATCCTCATCATCCTTTGTCTTGGATGGTTTAGGAGGAAAGGGCATGGGTTTCTGAACCCATGGTTCTCTTTCTCTATCGTGCTTCCTAGCAACAAAGTCTCTCTTATCATAACGTTGATTCTTTGATTGTGGGTTATCAAGATCAACAACAGGTTCAATTTCTACCTCATTGTTTTTGCTAGGTTGAGCATCAACATGAATATTATCATTAACATTATCACTAGGTTCATGTTCATCACCTGATTGTGTTTCAGCATCAGAAATAGAAATATCATTGGGATTCTCAGGTGTGTCTATAACTGGTTCACTAGAAGCATGCAAAGTCCTATTGTTTTTCTTCTTGTTCTTTTTGGAAGAACTAGGTGCCTCTAAATTATTTCTCTGAGAATCCTGCTTGATTCTCTTAGGGTAGCCTTCAGGATACAAAGGTTCCTGAGTCATTCTACCAGTTCTAGTAGCCACTCTAACAGCAAAGTCATATTTATTATTTAGTTCATCGGGCAAATCACTTTGAGCTTTAAGTACTTGGTCAGCTTGAGTGGTAACCATAGAAGCATATTTGCTAATGAGTTTAAGTTATCCTTTAACTCTAGCCATATAATCACTCAAGCATCCTATTTTGAAAGCATTATTCTTTAATTCTCTACCAACATAAGCATTAAAACTTTCTTGCCTAGCCATAAAGTCATCAAATTCATCTAAGAATGGGCTATGGAGTTTAGTAGAAGGGATTTCAACCATATCATATCTATAGAGAGAATTTACCTTTACTACCTATGCCGGGTTATCAAGACAATGTGTTTCTTCAACAAGCGGTATATTAAGACCATGTATTTCTTCAATAGGTGGTAAATTCTTAACATCTTCAGCTTTAATACCTTTTTCTTTCATTGATTTCTTTGCCTCTTGCATATCTTTAGGACTGAGAAATAGAACACCCCTCTTCTTCGGAGTTGGTTTAGGTATAGGCTCAGGCATTGGCTCAATTGGCTCAGGAATTGGCTCAGGAAGAGTCCAGTTATTTTCATTAGTCAACATATTATTCAATAGTAATTCAGCTTGGTCGACTGTTCTTTCCCTGAAAACACAACCAGCACAACTATCCAAGTAGTCCTTGGAAGCATCGGTTAGTCCATTATAAAAGATATCAAGTATTTCATTTTTCTTAAGAGGATGATCAGGCAAAGCATTAAGTATCGGAGAAGCCTACCCCAAGCTTGTGGGAGACTCTCTACTTTGATTTGCACAAAATTATATATTTCCCGCAAGGCAGCTTGTTTCTTATGAGCATGGAAATGTTTAGCAGAGAAGTAATAAATCATATCCTGGGGACTACGCACACAACAAGGATCAAGAGAATTAAATCAAGTCTAAGCATCACCCTTTAATGAGAACGGAAATATCTTAAGGATATAATAATAGCAAGACTTCTCATCATTAGTAAACAGGGTGGCTATATCATTCAACTTGGTAAGATGTGCCACAATAGTTTCAGATTCAAGACCGTAAAAATGATCAGATTCAACCAAATGAATTATTTCAGGATCAACAGAGAATTCATAATCCTTATCAGTAACATAGATAGGTGAAGTAGCAAAAGCGGGGTCAGGTTTCATTCTAGCATTAAGAGATTGCTGCTTCTGTTTAGCTAATAACTTTTTAAGATAATATCTATCTTTGCAAGCAAAGATAGCTCTAGCAGCTTCCTCATTCATAACATAACCCTCAGGAACAATAGCTAATTCATAATCAGGGGGAGAACTTTCATCATCACTATCATCAATAATAGCATCTTTAATAATTTCATTCTCTCTAACCCTAGCAAGTTGTTCCTCAAGAAATTCACCTAATGGCACAGTAGTATACGCACAGAAGTAGTTTCATCATAAATATCATGCATAGCAGAAGTGGCATCATCAATAACATGCGACATATCAGAATTCAAAGCAGTAGCAGGTTTAGGTGTCGCAAGCTTACTAGTAACGGAAGGAGAATCTAGTGCAGAGCTAGATGGCACTTCCTTACCTCCCCTCGTAGTTGAGGGCAAAATCTTAGTTGTTTCGTCTTTCAAGTTCCTCATAGTGATCAAGAGATATAAATCCCAAGTGACTCAAAGAATAGAGCTATGCTCCCCGGCAACGGCGCCAGAAATTAGTCTTGATAACCGACAAGTGTAGGGGATCACAACAACTTTTGAGGGTAGAGTATTCAACCCAAATTTATTGATTCGACACAAGGGGAGCCAAAGAATATTCTTAAGTATTAGCAGTTGAGTTGTCAATTCAACCACATCTGGATAACTTAGTATCTGCAGCAAAGTATTTAGTAGCAAAGTAGTATGATAGTAATGGTAACAGTGGCAAAAGTAAAGATAATAGTTTTGTAGTAATTGTAACAGTAGCAACGGAAAAGTAAATAAGCGAAACACAAGATGTGAAAAGCTCGTTGGAATTGGATCAGTGATGGATAATTATGTCGGATGTGATTCCTCAAGTAATAGCTATAACATAGGGTGACACAGAACTAGCTCCAGTTCATCAATGTAATGTAGGCATGTACTCCGAATATAGTCATACATGCTTATGGAAAAGAACTTGCATGGCATCTTTTGTCCTACCCTCCCGTGGCAGCGGGGTCCTAGTGGAAACTAAGGGATATTAAGGCCTCCTTTTAATAGAGAACCGGAACAAAGCATTAGCACATAGTGGATACATGAACTCCTCAAACTACGGTCATCACTGAGAAGTATCCCGATTATTGTCACTTCGGGGTTGTCGGATCATAACACATAATAGGTGACTATACACTTGCAAGATAGGATCAAGAACTCACATATATTCATGAAAACATAATAGGTTCAGATCTGAAATCATGGCACTTGGGCCCTAGTGACAAGCATTAAGCATAGCAAAGTCATAGCAACATCAATCTCAGACCATAGTGGATACTAGGAATCAAACCCTAACAAAACTAACTTGATTACATGGTAAATCTCATCCAACCCATCACCGTCCACCAAGCCTATGATGGAATTACTCACGCACGGCAGTGAGCATCATGAAATTGGTGATGGAGGATGGTTGATGATGACAGCGACGACGAACCCCCCTCTCCGGAGCCCCGAACAGACTCCAGATCAGCCCTCCCAAGAGAGATTAGGGCTTGGCGGCGGCTCTGTATCATAAAACGTGATAAAACTTTCTCTCTGATTTCTCTCTCCGCGAAACGGAATGTATGGAGTTGGAGTTCAGGTTGGTGGAACGTCAAGGGGGCCACGAGACAGGGG